>NC_053498.1:16936284-17236284 GCF_905171775.1 Rana temporaria | reverse complement strand
TCTGCGGTTTTTATTTTTTGCGCTATAAACAAAAATAGAGCGACAATTTTGAAAAAAAAATGCAATATCTTTTACTTTTTGCTATAATAAATATCCCCAAAAACATATCTAAAAAATGTTTTTTTTTTTCCTCAGTTTAGGCCGATACGTATTCTTCTACCTACTTTTGGTAAAAAAAAATCGAAATAAGCGTTTATCGATTGGTTTGAGCAAAATTTATAGCGTTTATAAAATAGGGGATAGTTTTATTATTATTTTTTTTTTTTTACTACTACTAATGGCGGCGATTAGCGATTTTTTTTTCGTGACTGCGACATTATGGCGGACACTTCGGACAATTTTGACACATTTTTGGGACCATTGTCATTTTCAAAGCAAAAAATGCATTTAAATTGCGAAAATGACAGTTGCAGTTTGGGAGTTAACCACAAGGGGGCGCTGTAGGAGTTAGTGTTCACCTAGTGTGTTTACAACTGTAGGGGGGTGTGGCTGTAGGTCTAATGTCATTGATCGAGTTTCCCTATAAAAGGGATCACTCGATCGATGCAGCCGCCACAGTGAAGCCGTGTTTACATACGGCTCTTCCCGTTCTTCAGCTACGGGGAGCAATCGCGAGGGGGCGGCTAGAAACGAATAGCCGCGTCCTTGTCCCGGATCGCTCCCGATCGGACCCCCGACCAGGCAGGGACGTACAGGTACGCCAATGTGCCTGTCCGTGCCATTCTGCCGACGTACATATACATGCAGCGGTCCGGAAGTGGTTAAAGGAACACTAAAGGTTTGTTTTTTATTCTCTAAATTGATTCATCTATGCTTGAGCATTTAGACGTTCCTTACCTCTTGTTTCGTTTTACCCAGCAAAGTGTTGTATTTCAGCTTTGAAAGTGCCATTTCCTGTGCCTCCTCTCATTCCATTCCACCAACTTCCCAGCCGTTTCTCAAGGTGGAAAGCATGACGTCCACAACGTGCCCGCCCCCTCTCTGCCTACAGCTCTGCGTGTAGACGTTCTGTGTCGTTCACAATGCAAGGAGCGCAGCACAACCCCGCCTTCACTCCTCCCCCAGTTCTCTGGTGGAAAGTGTGAAGTGAAACTGATTTCTGTAATGCCTGGCTTCATCACAGCACAGCAAAGGAAAAGGTAAACTATAACTAAATAAGATCTTAGTAAATCAAAATTATGCTTTTAATTAAATTAAAATATATTAGAGTCAATATATTTATATCCATTTCTTTACTGTGCTTATTCAATATCATGCATTGTATGTCTTCTGTTCCCCCATGTCCAATACAAACAAAAACATCCTCTCCACCACCATTTTAGCCTATTTTTAATATCCATTTTGAATGCACGCCACATTTACTTTTCTCCCAATTCTATCCCTCCATCCCATGGTATGCTCATCCATCCCTCAGAGAGTGATGTAAGGGGGGGCTCTGCTGGGGACACCTGATGTAAGGGGGGGGGGGGCTCCGCTGGGGACGGCCTGATGAAAGGGGGGTGCTCCGCTGGGGACGGCCTGATGTAAGGGGGGGGGCTCCGCTGGGGACGGCCTGATGTAAGAAGGGGCTGGGCTCCGCTGGGGACGGCCTGATGTAAGAAGGGGCTGGGCACGGCCTGATGTAAGAAGGGGCTGGGCTCCGCTGGGGGCGGCCTGATGTAAGAAGGGGCTGGGCTCCGCTGGGGGCGGCCTGATGTAAGAAGGGGCTGGGCTCCGCTGGGGACGGCCTGATGTAAGAAGGGGCTGGGGACACCTGATGGAAGGGGGGGGGCTCTGTTCCGCTGGGGACTGCCTGATGTAAGGGGTGGGGGGGGGGGGGACACCTGATGTGTGTGGGGGGGGGGGACACCTGATGTGTGTGGGGGGGGGGGACACCTGATGTAAGGGGGGGGCGCTCCGCTGGGGACACCTGATGTAAGGGGGGGCGCTCCGCTGGGGACACCTGATGTAAGGGGGGGCGCTCCGCTGGGGACACCTGATGTAAGGGGGGGCGCTCCGCTGGGGACACCTGATGTAAGGGGGGGGGGGACTCCCCAGCGGAAAGTCAAAGCCCAATCACTCTATCCAGGCTCCATCTTCAAAGCCAAAGTTTAGCACTTCTTTGGGCGTAAGACTTGGAATGGAAAGTCTACCCCAAATCCCTCTTCACAACAAAGGGGTATCCTCACGCCTAAGAGTGGGTGATGTCTGTTGCATCACTCAGATTTCCTAGACCTGTGAGTTTAATTGATGATCCCTAAAAAGGTACAAAAATTAAAAATCAAAAATTAAACTGTACTTCCTCGCTGTTTTATGTACAGTGGATGGATGGGAGAAGATAAAAAAACAACCAGGTGGGTCTTTCCTCATTCTGAGTGGACTATCAGAAACATCCTCTGAACGAGTGCCCCCAGCGTGGCCGGTTCTCAATGCCAGCACACTAAACACTAACTACATTATAGCATGCAGGCAATTGTTTTTGGTTGCCTTGGGCAGTGTGATGCGCATTGCAGTTCCTCTTATTTTTACTCTACTTTACTAGTAAACAAAGTGACAGTTGATCCTGCTGATCAGAAGCCCAGACCTGGCCACGCTTAGTTGCTCGGGTTTCTTTTTAATGAAACAAACGTCATTTTGCAGTTACCTTGCTTAGGATTGGAACTGCATTGTGTAACGAGATGGTCTTGTAGAGACAAGCTAATGACTTTCTAAATAGAACAAATTCAAGGTCACAGAGCATAAACCCTCAGCAATTAATGAACTGGATCAACAACGATGGTTTGTGTCTGGCAGTGTTCCAACACAGTCATTTAATGGAATGTGTGGGACAGAAATGCAGCACCTTGGCACGTGGCAGGAATAATAAAATAAATATGACTAATTGCATAGTCAACAGGTACATTATGCAAAATAAATGCAGCTATTTTGGCACCTGGAGTCACTCAGCAGTAACTGAGACAAGAGGCTAATTACTAAAACTCAATCAAAGCCACAAACCTCGAGCTGAGAGGATTGACAGCTAAAGCTTCATACACACGATCGGATTTTCATCAGACAAATTGGTGGAATTTTGTTCAACGGGCATTGGCCGTGAACTTTTTCAGCCACCATACACAAAACCACATGTTTTTTTCAGCTCTTTAGCGTCATCCTTTGGGCTACTTCTGCTACTGTTGTGCTATGGTTACCGCTGGTACAGAGCATGCATGTTTGTACTTTAGATTTTTTTTTCTGTACACACAATCGGATACTCCAACAAGACACATTTTACAAAAAAAGGTGGGGGTAATGGCGCTACCTACCCTTGGTTGACCAACGGGTAATAAAGAGAAGGGATCTCACAGCAGGCTCAGCCTAAACCTATCCTGTATGACCAGGGATGGTAAACAGCTAAAGGCCACCTGCAGGTAAACAAATGGGGTTTTAAATGAAGGTGGATAACACTAAGACATGTGTGGGTATGATATAGGCTAGCCTAAGCTCAGGTACCCGACAAAGTGTATGGGATGGGTTATTGGGTAATTTATATAAACGATATGTAAAACTTAGGCATAACCCAAAAAATGATATAAAAATATTGATATATGAGGAGAGTCCAACAGAGGGGTAATTAACCCCCGATTAAAAGAAAAAGAGGAAAGGTCTCATAATGTTAAACAACTAAAAAAAAATGTTTCCCTATAGTGTGGGAGATACCTAGTGATAAACAGTGATTGCAGTAAACAATAAAGGCTAACTAGCCATATAATGTACCAATACTGGAAACATTTGTGAAAAACACAGGCAAGTGGATCCGTGGTCATAAAAAATGCCCAACACTGCATGTGACGCCAAAGGATAAATGCAATTGAAGGCATGGCAAAAACAACCAAAAAGCTCTGAGCAGTACCTGTACACAAGCAAAGCATAGGTTAAATATTCAAAGTTCTTTCAACAGTTCAGGAAGTGACTGGTGCTTCGTGCTGGTAAAGGTAAACAGGTGCTCCCCCTCATGTGTCCTTAGTCACCAGATCCCGCAGCCCCTGCAGAGGCAAACAGCATATAAGGCACCAGGCACGGGACCTCCTTGCCACCACTCACTGGGATTCCAGGATGTTAATATCCAAGTCAAAAAAATGAAGGGCAAAGGAAGGGGGCACATTGATATTCTTCAAAGAAAAAGAAAAAAAAAAAAGCTCCCATGGTGTAGTAAAGAAAATATAATATTTAATAAAAAGTTAAAAAACATAACACCAAATTTTCATCTACTGCTGGAAAGCAGCATGAGACAAGGAAATAAACGAACGAGCAGGCACTGGGGATCGCGCCACCTGTGTTCCACCAGAAGCTCTAAAGGCGGAAGTGATGTATTGTGCGTGGCTATTTCATCAGACATCGTCCCAGTAAGTGGTGACAAGGAGGTCCTGAGACTGGTGTGAATTTAACCTTATATGCTGTTTGCCCCCCCGCCACCTCAAGGCACCTTGTCCCCCATGTTGATAGGGACAAGGGCCTCTTCCCGACAACCCTGACTGTTGGTTGTGAGCAGGGGGGGGCCCTATCGGAAGCAGGGAGCCCCAGATCCCAGCCCCCCACCCTATGGGAATGAGTATGGAGTACATCGAACCCCTACCCATTCACCTGAGGGGGGAAAAAATGTCAAGAAAAATACGTTTTTTTGTAAAAGAAATTTATTAGTCAGCTCTGGACTTCTTCCGACCTCTGCGCTCTGGTTCTTCCTCCCGCTGTAATGCCGGGTGCGCAATGATTGATATAAGCATGGGGCGTGGTCACCAGGTGATATCACCTGTGACCCCCGGACCACAATGGGACTGAGACATCATAAGAGGCCTATATAAATCGTTGCATACCCGGCATTACAGCAGAAGGAAGCGTCATCTCAACATCAAAGAAGAGAAGCTGGTAGAAGATAGTGGTACCCGGGGGAAAGAACTGGAGAGCGGAGAAGTCGGAAGAAGACCCTTGAAGTCAGAAGAAGACACCCAGAGTTGACTAATAAATTACTTTAAAAAACCTGTCTATTGTTTTTTTTTCCCCCTTGACACCCCCCCCCCCCACAATTATCCCCAAATGTGTTCAACAGTGTTGAAGTCAGGGCTCTGCAGTCCACTCTAGTTCCTCCACACACCTAACCATGTCTTTGGCCCCTTTCAAACGAGGGGTCTGACTGGGTGTGCCCATTTTTTCATTTTCTTCTATGGTGTAGCAGGTGCAAGTGGACTTTAGTCCGTTTACACGCGCCTACCTCCAATCTGATCCGGCAAAAATAAAACAGAATGGGATCTGTTCCTCTTTGTATGGATCAGAGGGCAGTTGGATGTAAGCAGACAGTCAGCCTATTTCCATCCAGCTGCCCAGAGCAGAGCGGACTGTGTGTGCACTCTGCATAAGTGGAGCAAACACGGACCAGTCATCAGCCCGCTCGGTTTAGCGGACAGATCCCCTACTGAGGAAAACATCTTTAGTCCGTGTGAAAAGGGCCTTTATGTAGCTGGCTTCGTGCACCAGGGCATAGTCATTTTGGAACAAAAATGGGTCATCCCCAAACTGTTGCCACAAGGTTGGAAGCTCAGAATTGTCAAAGGTCTTTGTATGCAAAACATTGCCCATACCATTCACTTCTGGAAACACACTCAAAAATGTTGAGGTGCATCCAAATTTTTTGTGCCATACAGGAGTTCAAGAACCGGGGCGGCCAGAGTTCAAGAACCGGGGCGGCCAGAGTTCAAGAACCGGGGCGGCCAGAGTTCAAGAACCGGGGCGGCCAGAGTTCAAGAACCGGGGCGGCCAGAGTTCAAGAACCGGGGCGGCCAGAGTTCAAGAACCGGGGCGGCCAGAGTTCAAGAACCGGGGCGGCCAGAGTTCAAGAACCGGGGCGGCCAGAGTTCAAGAACCGGGGCGGCCAGAGTTCAAGAACCGGGGCGGCCAGAGTTCAAGAACCGGGGCGGCCAGAGTTCAAGAACCGGGGCGGCCAGAGTTCAAGAACCGGGGCGGCCAGAGTTCAAGAACCGGGGCGGCCAGAGTTCAAGAACCGGGGCGGCCAGAGTTCTTCAGATTGCAACTCAAAGATCAGATTTGATTTTTCACATCCACAATACCATACATGCATAATGAGAATGAGCCCTGGCACACACATGCAGGAATAACAAAACAAGAATCGGAAAGTCTTCATGCCAATAATTTATTGAAGATTGCTGTACACTTCCAGAAGCCACAGCAGCCCACAAGGACAGAGGCCGGGGCTTCTACCAAACTATATTCTGGCTTTTTGTTTTGCTTCTACAACAATACAGTATTCACGTCTCAATTCTAAAACAGGAATAAAAAGGGACTGAGGGGGGGGGAAAAAATAAAATGGTTAAAAGGGGGGTAAGGTGGGAGATCAGAAGGGTATAAATCAAAGTTGACTCAACATTTTCATTAAGAAAAATAAAACAAAATGAACATATTTACAAAAATCAATTGCTACATATTCTCAGATACAAGAATTTGTAGTATGAGGAAAATATATATATTTACAAAGAAAAAAAGGCAGGGAAACTATTCCAAAATTTGACCCACAAAAAAAAAAAAAAAATAGATTTAAAAAGAAAATGGGGATGTTGGGGGCAGGTAAAATGGATCAATTTTTTTTGGCTGCCAGGACAAGCAGATAAGCTGAGGAAAACAGACCTGTATTATCCAGTTTTATGGAACAGCTACAGGTCACCAATAAAAGGCTTTAAAAAAACATGGAAGTGTCAAATTCATTGATTTTAAAAGGCGATATTGATCAACACGTTTTCTCCACCTCAATGCAGATCCCTTGCTTGCAACCAAAAAGGTTTCTGGAAAACATGTCGTTTGACAGAACTCCCGAGATTCGCCTGTATCCAACAGGCACCGTCTTGCAGGAGAGCCGTTCAGAGCACCATGAAACTGTTGCTACATTGAACCGTTTTCAAGAGACAACTTGGCTGAGAAGCAAAACAAAAACTTGCATGCAAGTGGAGAAACTCTAGAATGCAGATCAGCCTCAAGGCTTCATGACGCCACTGAGGTATCGGGTGCCTAATGCAAGCATTAGTTCACAACACAGATCAGTTCAGTCCAGCACATGGATGGCTCCACTAAAAATGCAACAAATAAAAGGTCCATTATCTATACAGTGTATAGATCCGGACAGCTACTCTGAGGCTTATACAGTATGGCAGTGCAAAGACCAACAATCTATAGAGTTTAACAAACTACAATCACCGCTCTTTTTTCACACACTGGAATCCAATGGGTTGCCACTAGCAAGCTGCTTTCTTGACTTAGCCTGTGTCAGCTGGAGAATGGCAAAACCACTAATCGGAAGCGTTATAGAAATATCGTGGCGAGTGCAGTGTATGGGGTACCAAGAAGAGTACTGACCGCTACTGGGAGGGGCCTTCATAAAGTGAAGAAAAAGCTTAGCGCCTATATCATCACTTTTATTCACCCACTGCAATGTGGAAGAAAAAAATAAAAATAATAAATTCTGCATGAAGCAAAAGCAGTTTTGTGTATTCATAAAGAGACCCTGTCTTGGGAGTATAAGGAATGTAGAACTCTAAAATCACTTGTTTTGCTGGTGTATAGATCTGAAACACTCCCAAATACATTTAACATAGTCTGGATCGATTATCTAGGACTTTAATCCATTGCTCGTTTTTCAACTCGACAATGGTCAAGGACCAAAGGTCTCCAATTATGAAAGCATCTTGGCCTGTGGTGCCCCATTCCAAGGAGAACCCAACACCCCCTCCACCTCACTTTACACTCCAATAAGGCTGAGAACATGGGAATTAAAAAAAATCACAGAGTGGATGACCATTGATAAACAAGGAAACTCTTTTCACAGATATTCATAAGTCCTTTGGCAGGAAACAAGTGTCTTAAAGGAGTTGTAAAAGAAAATGTTTTTTCACCTTAATGCATTCTATGCATTAAGGTGAAAAAACTTCAGAGTATACCAGCCCCCCGTTATACTTACCTGACCCCTCGAAATTCCCGCGCTCGGTCCGGAGATCCTCTTCGCCACTCAGCCTGGCTGCTGAGTGGCTAGAGCGGATGGATTAAAAGCAGCGCAGCCATTGGCTGGCGCTTCTGTCGATCACATCCAGTGACGCGGCGCACCGAGGGGCAGGGCCGAATGATACAGCGAGCGGCTATGGCCCCTCACTGTAACACGGGAGTGCGCCCGCAAGGACTACACACAATGTGAGCTCTCTCGCATGAATGTGTGTAGTTCTCGCGGGGAGGACCAGAAACAGCCGCCGAGGGACCCCGGAAGACGTGGATCGGGGCCACTCTGTGCAAACCAAGCTGCACAGTGGAGGCAAGTATAACATGTTTTTTTTATTTTTTGTTTACAACCCCCTTTTAAGATGCCCTATACCAGTGATGGCAAACCTCGGCACCCCAGATGTTTTGGAACTTCATATCCCATGATGCTCATGCGCTCTGCAGTGCAGAGTCTAATGGGCATCACAGACTGTTCTTCCTCAGATACTCAAAGCAGATCTTCAGCCTTCCATTCCACACTCTTCATCCCATCCCCCCTCCGCAGCACAGACATATGTCTGGATTTTTTTTTTTTTTTTTTTAAACAAAGGTCTTGGTCCACCCTCCATCATTTGCCTAAGCCAGTGATGGGGAACCTTGGCACCCCAGACGTTTTGAAACAAAATTTCCCATGATGTTCACCTACACTACAGAGTGCATAAGCAGCATGGGAAATGCAGCTGTAACACATCTGGGGGTGACAGGGTTCACCATCACTGGCCTGGGTGCCCCCGATACCTCCTGGGATGCATGACGTGTATATACATTAGTTCCATTCAGTTAAAGGGGGGCTGGCGGCACCTGCAGAGAGGAGGATCCCAGCAGTCTGCTGGCTAGACTAGCATAAGGTAAGGGGAGGGGGGAGAGAAGGGCTTCTTTAGTATCAAAAGCTTTTTCAGGCCTCCAATTTATCCACCCTTAAAACTGAGAAGCAAGATGCAGTCCCAAAGCTAGCCAACAGGTGTAGTTTTCTGGACAATTTCCTCCTACAGTTTAAAAAAACACAGTACTCAGCACAGACGTAGCCTATATAGTAAAACAAGCGCTGCAGTGACTCCAGAGCATAAGACATTTAGCCTAGGTTCACACCAGCGCAATCAGACTATTAATGTGATTCGCAATGGCAGTGCGGGTCACATGTGATGTCCGAGATGCACATGAACTCACATCAGATTTGCACAGAAAAAAGTGCAGGAACTGTTTTTTCCCCCCACACTAGAACCGGACCGCATGGGTGTTCTCATCTATGAGATCCAGTTCCCGTGAGAGTTCAGCGCTGTTCCCACATTGCGTCAGTGTGAACCCAGGCTAAAGGGCTTCTCACTGCTTCACTTTTATCCCAAGTACAAAGTAACCCAAAACATAATAACCCCTAAAAATCTAAAATGGCTTTACACCTGTGTGTAATAAAAAAAAAAAAAACTACCAGGCTGCTATATAAATCCCTTCTACTTTTTTCCAACCTAAAACCTGGAATTTGATAGCTTTCTAGAGGATGGCATTGCCCCTTTTACTATGCACCAATTAAAGCACATGAGGGAGGGCAAGGATTCCGCAAGTTAAAAGAAAAGTATGTTTTTTGCAGTTTCATACTTACCCAGGAGGATGCAGCATCGGTCCGATGCCGCATCTGCACCAAGAACCGATCCAACACCGCCAATGGCTCGGTTCTCCCACAGCTCCGAGCAGAGAGCTGCTGACCCCCTTAGTCTTACTGAAATGCTGAGCTGCCGGTGGGGGCAGGGAGCGGCCGTCTCAGGCTCTCAGTATATCGCCAAGAGGCCAAGACGGGTATCAGTCCAGGCACCTGCCTGGACAGATTCCTGTGAAGCCTCGTACACACGACCGAGGAACAGTCCCTTGTTAGGCTGTCGAGGAACTCGACAAAGCAAGTTTCTCCATTCCCGTCAAGGAAAAAAAGAAGACATGCTCTTTTTGGCTCGACGGGAACCTCGACAGTTTCCTTGCCGAAAAATGTACACACGACCGGTTTCCTCTGCAAAAAAAAAACCTTCTGGTTTTTGCAGAGAAACTCGGTCGTGTGTACGAGGCCTGACAGAGCGAACTGAAGTTCGCTCTTTGCTGAAAACAGTTCACAGGAGTGCAAAACGAATTGCACTTCTGTGACCCAGAGGAGAAGCCCAACCCAACAAGCTCAGGATGGACTTCTACTTTAAGCTCAGTATTAACCCACATATTGCAAAAAGGAGCCAATAAAAACAGAAAAGCTGCTGAGAACATATGAATGACCTCCACTAAATAAGTCTAAAAAAAAAACAAAAAAAAAACTGATTGCGTGGCTCATTTACACAATTGCGGACCTAAAGAATGCAGATTAGAACAGGACTCATTTGTTTAGCACTGATGCCAGGTAACTAGTCTTTGTAGAATCCAACAATGGTAGACCACTACAGGTTTCTTTTACAAATAAAAACATTGTCAAGTTTCACCAATGGCTGCCTCTATGCAGAAAGCTTAGAATAATATCTGTCCTTTATGCCACAAAGTTGAGGCAGCTGCTTAAAAATGCCTTCCTGCAAGGACAAAGACCATGAAGTTTCTGCCTGTGTGCAAGAACAGCCATTTGTATATTCGCTCAATACGGAGTTAAAAATTTCGTTGCAAGCTGGCAGCACATACTGAAATCTTAATTATTTTTTTGCATAGATACAGCCACCGGTGAATGAAAACTTCAGTAAGGAAGGACATTTATGAAGACTGCAGCCATCGTGCTAGAGGCCGATGCAAACATCAGACTAGGTCGTGAAATACGTAATTATGTAGGAACTCCACAAAGACAGATTTTAGGCTCCTTTCACAGAGTAGACTGCGGCTGTGACCCACTTGATCAGCAGAGGAGCTCTCTGCCGATACCCACTGACCATACAGATGACAGGTCAGGGTCCGCTCATGCAGAGCAGACACTGACAGACCGCTCTTCTCTACGGGCGGCCGGATGTAAACGGACCACCTGCTCGCTTACAACCAAATGCCATCCGATCCGCTGAACGGAAGAGGAACAGATCTCCATCTGTCTTTTTGGTGGATCGGATTGAATGTAGGTGGTGTAAACAGACATATCCGTTTACACCCGCTGCTCCATAGAGAAGAATGGAGGTTCAGATCGGGTCTGCCCAAAAAAATAAAATAGACAAGCGGACCAGATTGGAACGTCTGTGTGAGAGGTGCCCCAAGGCTCATTTACCCAGGTCATGGTAAAGCTAGTAGTTGTCACAACCGGTCCGACTGGCTCTAATGTTAGAGAATTTGCTACTTATCCAAGCAGCTTGTTTGGTTCATTACAAGAGGTTGGGTTGCTTGGATAAGCAAGGAAATGTCCAACATTATGAAACAAGGCCATGCAAATGTGACCAACTGTTAGAATATATGCTCAAATAGGATTAGCTTGGTCTTGAGCTGGACCATGTAGAGCAGGGATACTCAAACTACAGCCCTCCAGCTGTTCCGGAACTACACATCCCATGAGGCATTGTATAACTCCGACATTCACAGACATGACTAGGCATGATGGGAATTGTAGTTCCTGAACAGCTGGAGGGCCATAGTTTGAAGACCCATGATGTAGAGGTAAAGAGCTATGTACTGATCTACAAATAAAAGGCAAATGGAGACCCACAGCTATAGAAAAATGTTAGATGGTTTTCAATAGAAGTTCCTCATGCAGGGCAAAAAAAAACAAAAACAAAAACAAATCATCAACTCCTCCAAATGTGTACAAGCGACACCTCTCCAGGCAAACTTTCACACAAAGCAACCACAGGCACACAAGCTCTGAGACCCACCTGCTCCCTTCCAGGCATACAAAAACATAAGCAGCAATCGACTTTTACCAAACCGCAACAAGCTTTGATCGCTTGATATTGGCACTAGGATTAGGTCAGAGAAACATGCTCACCAAAACACAGCGGAGTGAGAGCCGGTTCACACTGGGGCGACTCGTCAATGGAACAGTTCCAATAGGAGCGACGCAAGTCGTTCCGACTTAGAAAAAGGTTCTTGCACGACTTCGGGGGTGGCTCGGGGCGACCTGCATTGACTTCTATACAGAAGTCGTTTTGCAGGTTGCCTCTGAAGTCGTGCCGCGGAAGTGTGAACCGGCTCTGAGGCTTGTGTGTGTGTGTGTGTACTGCTCCCTAGCAGAATATACTTTCCTTCACTCTATTTAGCCATTTGGAGCCAAGTGAAATATTTAGACGAGAGAAAGGTCATACGTTCGCCCATACCTTGGTTTTATAATGGTGCCTTACAACTGCACATGAAAAGGGAGTCCAGCGCTCTGTAAGTTCTGGCAAGTCTGTTTAGATCTTGCATAGGACTTTACCCTGGTCCCAGGAGAAAAACAAAAGTTTAGAAAGGAAAATATATGCTGCTAGGGTGGCGGAAGTTAGGTGGCTTCCCTGCATGACCAAAAAAAAAAAAAAAAAAAAAAAAAAAAAAAAAAGGGAGCAGTCATTGCCAAAAAGTTACTTAATGGGCATGAACTTCTGACCAGGAACAAGCGTGTGCATCCCAGAAGCTTTTTACCCCTAATGCACACGCTTGTTTCGAGTCAGGTTAAAAAGGTATGGAAGGACAAAAAGGTCCAGGAAAAAAAATAAAATAATTACACAAAAGGCAGCTTCCATTCATTCTAGAAACCTAGGCCTAAAAAAGAAACCCGTTTGGGTAAAAGTCCTTCCCAGGGGCTCAATAAATCGAGTGCCAGGCTCAGTAATAAGCATTTTCACACAGTTATCCTTGCTACCTGCTTCACAATTTGCCTCCTATAATGGAGGATGAGAAATTGAAAGATCACATTGCAGGGACAAAAATCAAAAGCAGCTCAAATAATCCACTACAGAAGGATGATGCTCAAATTTAAGCCTAGGTTTAGACTAGTGCGATGCAGGAACCAGCACGATGCCAGCTGCCTTCTGCGAACCAATGTGGGTGTCAATACATTGTTACGGACATCCCCAAATCGGTTTACAGAATCAGATCGCATTGGTGAGAACACCCATGCAATACGATTTTAGTGGAAAAAAAAAAAAAAAAGAAAAAGGTCCCTGCACCGTTTTCTGTGCGAATCCAATGCGAGTTCAGCCATACAAGTGTATTGGCTGAACTCGCATTGCTCAGACATCGCATGTGATCGGCACCTGCAGTGTGGGTGCGAATCACATGTGATGTCGGGTTGCACTTGTCAACCTAGGCTGAAGGGAAAGAGTCAAGGTTACAACGGTAAAACCATGTTATGCAACTCCCAATTACAACGGTAAAACCATGTTATGCAACTCCCAATTTGTCGATTGCCTGCCTCACCTATCAGTGGGGTAAGGCTTCAATATAGCAAACAGAAAGAGCCTGACAATACCAACCTGGCAAGAACTGAAAAACTGGTAGCGTCAAAGGGGGAACTTTTTCAAAACTTCTGTACAAGGATGTAGAGCGGAGTTAGCACTAAGAATCAAAAGCGTGATTAAAACTGAACTGCCAGAATATACACAAGAACCCCACACAGATTAGGAGTTATGATCACATGGCCATGTCCTGCTGTACACGGCACACATTGCCAAGACTACAAAATACTAAAAGCATAATCAGCAAATAGGGGCCCCATTTACAGTAAATGTCTGAAAGAACATCCACAGTATGTGCTGCTCTACACTGACCTGTCTGCATCCGCCCTATGAAGAGAAGGAACACAAGACTAAGCCCGGCTCACACTATATGTGAATCGCGCAGGAACTGCACCGCATTCCTATGCAATTCATTGCGGTACGATGTGAGCTTATTTATTTAGAATGAGCTTAAAGCGCACAAAAGTGGCGTGGGCATCTTTTTTGAAGCTGCAAATCAACCAGGTAGCGTGGTCCTTTTGTACCAGGCGATCCAGTGCACTGCATGTGGGGCGTTTTCAACTCTGCATTGACACCCGCAGTGCATCACAAACTCTGCGATTGCAATGCGGGAAATGCACAGGGATTGCTGCGTTTCCTGCGCCACTTGTTAACCTAGGCCAGAGATGGTAGACCTTGGCACCCCAGATGTTTTGGAACTACATTTCTCATGATGCTCAACTACACTGAAGACTGCATGAGCATCATAGGGAATGTAGTTCCAAAACAGGCCGACTGATTACTCTGTGGGAAAATTGTGCCCAAAGCAGATTTTCTTTAGGCACTTTCATAAATGAAGTCAAAAGGAACTTTGCATTTGTATCTAGATTATTCTGAACTGCACAGGTAACAAGGGACTGCAAGTGGCTATTGGTCTATCAGATAGGTTTATGCATGAGGCCCAGAATCCTAGGAAAGGCAAAGCATTGCATTATACAAGATAAAAAAAAAGTTCTAAAAGCCGTTGGCAGAAAACCAGAACCACTGCCACAGAGGTACATTAGTACAAGGGGGGAGGGGGGGGGCTAAACATTCTAGGGCAGATAATCTAATTTACCATGTGCTCTGGTGCCTACACTGACTGGACAGCAGATAGATTCTGTATTTGCCATGTTTGGCAGCTTCAATGGACCTTCAGACAGTCACTGGAACATATGATGCCTACAGCTCTACATTCGAGAAGTACTGTTTATATTAACTGGGGAGACTGATATACATACACCAAAAAGGGACAAAGGACAATCGTAATTAAAGGAAAAGAAAAAAAATATATATATGCATTGTTCCTTTGCCCACTTCGAAACAACTGAACACTTGACAACATGATCAAAGTTGGCCAGGAGCCACCACATGACAAGCCAATGGACTGACATTGATGAGATGCCCAAAAAGGTCACCCGTGTTTTGAAGGTGTCCAAAGCAGCGCTTTACAGCTTTTTCAGGCATCGGCTTCTGTGCAGTTAAAAAGGAAACCCCTGACTTCCAAATGACAAAAATTGATTGGGGTGTTAAAACCCCAGTAGTGGACGATCAAACCGCGGCTGATCAAAAAAGTCAAGTGATGAGGTGAAGATAAAACAGGACATCCCCATAATGCCAGATGCCTCTTGCGCACGGGTAGTGTCAAGCGTCAGCTGGGATGGAGAAGTGAGAAGAGCACAGATGAGATGGGGGTGGGGTGGGGGTGAAGGTGGAAGAGTAATCCTCATGAGTTGTTCAGCTCTGCTACGTCACTGGTTTTGAGTCTGTCTGATCCAGGTCTTGCCTCCCCTATTAAAAAAAATAAAAAAAATGTAAAATACTTTTAGGCATTTAAAAATCGGATTGCCCTTATGCAAACTGACATTTCTGGAAGTGTGAAAGGCAGATCTTCCCCTTCCCTCAAGTTCATATTGGCTCATCTCTATGCTGGACAGTCTTGATAAGCAAACAAGAAAACTGGGAGAGACCAGATCTGCCCCCACCCACCAGAATGGTCAGTTTAAGGCAGTGATGGCGAACCTTGGCACCCCAGATGTTTTGGAACTACATTTCCCATGATGCTCATGCACTCTGCAGTGTAGTGGAGCATGATGGGAGATGTAGTTCCAAAACATCTGGGGTGCCAAGGTTCGCCATCACTGGTTTAAGGTATAGCGGGCACCTCCAGGAATCTGCACTGCTGTTAAAGTACATGTCTGGGAAAAATAAAGTACAGTATGTGCTCATTTATCTGAATTTGGTCTCTTTAGGTGCAAACACAGAAATGTACCTTTTGGGCTTGTTCACACTAGCGTTGCTCCCATGGACAGACAGGCCACCAGGAGACATTTTCACCTCCTCACCAGCAGACTGACGTTCTATGGTGTGCATTGCATGCAAGTTGCAACACGGCCCCATTCACTTGAGCAGCAAGAAGAGTTCTGGTCATGGGTGTACACCTGCCCATCCGCAATGCTTTGTGGCATGTGAACACACCCAACCGCTGCTTTTCCAGCCAACGAAGCAGTTGCAAGGCAGGAAAAAAAAACCACAGTTCAACTGCGTGGTTTTACTGACCCCCAAACGCTAGTGTAAATGAGCCCTTAAAGCGGTAGTTCACCCTCACTGACATGATTTTACCATCGAGACAGGCATTGTAGCGCGAGCTACAGTATGCCTGTCCCGATTTTTTTTTTTAACCCCGGACTCACAGTGTAATCGTACATTATAGATTTCGGCTCCCGCGGGGAATGGGCGTGCCTATGGAGAGGGAGGATGATTGACGGCCGGCCCTGGCACGTCACTCTCCCCGAAGACAGCCGGAGTAGGTCTCGGCTCTTCACGGCGCCAGCGCACAGGCTATGCGCAGGCGCCGTGAAGAGCCAAGCCTATTTCGGCTATTTCCGGAGAAGCGTGACGCGCCAGAGCCGGCCGTCAATCATCCTCTGTCTCCATAGGCACGCCCATTCCCAGAGGGGAGTCGGTATCTTCGATGTACGAGTAAACGGTGAGTACGGGGAAAAAAAAAAAAAAAAAAAAAAATCGGGACAGGCATACTGTAGCTCGCTCTACAATGCCTGATTTTATGGTAGAACAAAACTTTTTTTTTTTTAGGTTTATAGGGTCAACCCCCGCTTTAATCTGCCAAAAAAAAAATAAAAAAAATACACATGTGCTCTTTACTTCATGTAGTCAGCCTAAAACTCTGCCTCAGTTCTGCCGAAATCCCAAGCAGTGTAGCCAGCCCAGCCTGAGCTCTCCCCTGCTGGACCCACCCCCATGTTAGGGAGATTGAGCGGAGGAGGTGATCTGTAGTCCAGCATAGAAGGCAGGGCTGACACCACTTGGGATTTCAGAGCATGATGCATTGGTTGGCTCTGATAATCAGGACCACACTGATTTCAGAATCTACAGGTATTTTCTGTACTTCGTTTATGCCTGTAAAAACACAAGGGAAATGTACATGTATGTACAGCACATGCTCATATTATCTTACCCAGGCACACACTTTAATGGTTGTAAAATATGCATTGCATGTTAAAACTTGGTTGACTTTCCACCTGCTCCCTGCCTGTAAAATCGTTTCCTAACCTTTGGATTGCTCTCCTTTGGTCTATAAGAAACGCCACTGAAGAGCTTTCCAGATTCAGTGAACTTTCCAAATGCACAAGAAGTAACTTTGTAAAACATTGTTAGTTCTCTTTTCCCAGCCTCTTCACATCATTACAACAAAGTCCAGAAAATCAAATTTACCTGAGTCGACCCTGGCTATGAAACAGCTGCCTTCTGTACATGCGTCGGATCCCTCCCTGTTGACAGAGAGATCACCGCACAATTATATTACAAATACAATTCACTGGGTTAGTTATGAAGCAGCTGCCTTCACAATATGCCATCTTGTTTTATTCATCTTGGGCCTCATTCACCCCCGGGAATTTAGCCCTTGGCACAGGAGACTACAGCATTTTAAAAGCGGGCGAAAGGCACAGCACTCCTGCCAGCAGCATGGGAGGCTTAAAGTTTGATGTCACAATGTAGAGTATAAGTTTTTCTATCATCTGTGCCCAGTCTTGCCACACAGAGTTAATCCAGCTCTGAGCAATCCTCTTATTGTTCAGTGAAAATTAAAGCGGGAGTTCACCCAAAAAAAATTTTTTTAACATGAGATTGATGCTCATTTTGTCTAGGGGAATCAGGTAGTTTTTTTAAAATCGAAGCAGTACTAACCATTTCAGAGAGCGATCTTCTCCGCCGCTTCCGGGTATGGTCTTCGGGACTGGGCGTTCCTATTTGATTGACAGGCTTCCGACGGTCGCATACATCGCGTCACGAGTAGCCGAACGTCGGTGCAGCTCTATACGGCGCCTGCGCACCGACGTTCGGCTACTTTCAGAAAATCGTGACGCGATGTATGCGACCGTATGAAGCCTGTCAATCAAATAGGAACGCCCAGTCCCGCAGCCCATACCCGGAAGCGGCGGAGAAGATCGCTCTCTAAAAACGGTAAGTACAGCTTCGATTTAAAAAAAAAAAAAAAAAATACCCGATTCCCCTTGACAAAATGAGCCTCAATCTAATGTTAAAAATTACGTTTTCGGGTGAACCTCCACTTTAAGACTTCCAGATAAAAACATGTCTAAATAAAAAGTCCTTCCCTCTATCCTTGCTTTGAGTGACAGGTTATTTACATATCTAGCTTGGACATGTTAATCATATGTTATGTTAATCATATGTTATGTTAATCATATGTTATGTTAATCATATGTTATGTTAATCATATGTTATGTTAATCATATGTTATGTTAATCATATGTTATGTTAATCATATGTTATGTTAATCATAATATGAGGTGATCCACAGTATAAAAAGTGAGAAATACACGCCTCCCCCACATAACACATCCTGGTAATATACAATGAACTGTGGATCACCTCATATTATGATAAACATAACATAAGATAAACATGTCCAAGCTAGATATGTAAATAACCGGTCACTCAAAGCAAGGAGAGAGGAAAGGACTTTAGACAGGTTTTTATCTGGAAGTCTGTTAATTTTCACTGAACAATAAAAGAGGATTGCTCAGAGCTGGATTAACTCTGTGGCAAGACTGAGCACAGATGATAGGAAATCTTATACTCTACATTGTGACATTTTGGGTTTACATCCACTTTAAAGCTTGTGTAGTTGGATGTTGCACTGAGTGGTAACATTTCGCCCAGGGATGAATGCCACAGCAGCTTTCAGGCTCCATTTTCTAGGCTGTCAGCAGCAAGGATAGACGGGTGCACCTGTGCCTTTCACAAGCTCAGGGGGGCCCCACATCCACAGTGCATGAGGCCTTTTCTGCAAAACTCCAGTGGAATAAAATTTATAGCCAAGAGACAGCTTACTGGTAAGGCAGCTACAATGTAATGCAGCTCATCAATGTGGAAACAGCATTTAAACTGAGATTTGGAGTGCATGAAAAAAATTTAAAGTGCAATCCTCGTTTTTTCCCCTGACCAAACCACCCTCTTCCCTCCACAGATGCATACTTCTCATTCTGGCAGCCGCAACCTCGGGTGACCATTTACATCCCGTTCCACAAGTCTCACTGTCCCCAACTACCTGTGCATAGACATATAGAAGGGAGATGGCCCTATAGAAGCCTCTGGCTGTATCGCACTGGCACAGGCAGAATGTTACTGCACACCTGAAGCCCCAAACATGCATCTGTGGACAGGGAAAAATGGGTTTGATTTGGTCAGAGCAAATATAAGTGTACTTTGTTTTAGGTTAATTAAATTCATGTACATAGACAAGTAGAGCAGAACAATACTTTTTTTGAGACAGTGTGGTAAGGTTATAAAACCTGCCAGGCTGGTATTGCTGTGCTTTGATATACAAGTGCTTTGGATTACAAGCAAGTTTCTGGAACGAATTATGCGCGCAAACCAAGGTTTTACTGTAGTTCCATTTTGAATAATTTAACATACATTCGTTACCTCCTGTATTTGTGGTCTCAACATAGCTTCACAGCATTTTTTTTTTTTAACCTAGCTGGCGTTTGGACAGCCTAATTTTGCCTTTGTTTCTCCCCCCCCCCCCCCCCCCTTATGCCGTTCACTTTTCCTCTCTACCCCCCCTCCCCCATTTTTTCAACTTTTCTTTTCTCTTCAATTTACACTTTGTTATTTTGATTAACACTCTTTGTAAAGCACTTTGCATACTCCCGACCCATGCTGGCTCTAGTACTTTACAAGAACTCTTGATTTTCAAATGTACTTTATATGGCAACCCTTTGTGTTGAAGATGACTGGTGGTATTCCAGCCTTTTATATTCGCTCTTGATGTTTTAATATGTTCCGCCCACGCGGTGGGCTTTACCAATTTGAGGTCATTCTTTGCCCACAATTTGTCTCTTTTGGAAAAACCTTTCGACATGCTGAAACAGAATTTAGTGCCAGCAGAACAAGCAACTCCCACAGGCAATCCAATACAGGAGGACCCAACAGTTTAGTTTAGAGATCCTGGGCTGTATTTTGGATCAGGCTGGGATTTTAAAGTTATATTTTCACTGAAACTGGAAACCCCTAGGAACCTCTCAGAACCAACATGTCCCAAGACTGCAGCTGTTCCTTCCTTGGAAGCGTAAAAATTCAGCAAAACGAATGGTGTAAACCAGTTTTAGCTGATTTTTTTTCTAAAGCGTATTAAACAAAAGTTTTGCCCTTTTTGGTATTAAACAAAAACACTGAAGTTTAACCACTTTAACCACCGGGTCTTTTTCAGACTGTGCACAAGTCAAAATCATTTTTTGCTAGAAAATTCATTAGAATTTTTTTTTCCCCCCAACACCCTAGAGAATAAAATGGCGGTAGTTGCAATACGCTATAACACCGTATTTGTGCAGTGGTCTTACAAGCGCACTTTTTTTGTGGAAAAACACACTTTTTTTTATTAAATAAAACTGTAAAGTTATTCCAAATAATAAATACAATTTCTCCCAACATGTCACGCTTCAAAATTACGCCCGCTCGTGGAATGGCAAACTTTTACCCTTAAAATTGTCTATAGACGATGTTTAAAAATGTCTACGCGTTACCAGTTTTGAGTTAGGAGTTATAGGGCTATAATTATTGCTCGCGCTCCAACGATCGCAGCAATACCTCGTTTTTTTTACATTTTTTTTTTTTGACACTGTCCTTTTAGGTCACTTCTTGCCATTACAATGAATGTAAACATCCTTTAAGAGCATTGGGTGGAAGTGACGTTTGACGTCGCTTCCACCCTACAATGCTATGGAGCTGAGCGGGGGACATCTTCCCCTCACTCAGCCATCCAGGCAGTGAGGGGATTGGCGCCGCCGCTACTGACGGCTCTGGTGAGCAGCAGAGTGCAGCGGGAGGAGGGTCTCCTCTACCGCCGCTGATAAAAGTAATCTGTGAATCCACCGCAGAGACCACTTTTATCTTAATGAAAAACACTAGCTGCTGCCATAACAGTATTTAGTGTCAAAGTACCAACGCTGGGGTACAGCGATTTGCGTAAAGTGGTAAATAAAAAGCTAACCCCTAGGTCTGTGCATGTTGACTTTTTCTGCAGATGGAAAATGTAGACAATCGATTGCTGCCAGCAGTTAGTGGAGGGGTGTGCGATACTTATTGGTTCCGCTCTGTGTGCAATCTAATACATTTCTACACAGGCCAAAACTCATGCCATTTTTTAACATTGTAGTATGAAAGGTTTTGTTGGTTTTGTTGGCTTTCAATGACAACCTGCTGTGTGCAAGCGGTAAATATGAAACATTCAAAGGATTAAGGCAACCTATGATTTTCTTACACCCAAAATGCTACCGCACCACTTACCATGATGTAACTGTGACTGTGCATGAGGGGGTATGAGGATGGAGTTCAGTGTGGGCTGAATGGAGAGTTCTGCAAGAAAAAATAAAATAAAAATGTAATGACATTTGGCACTTTGCACCATCCTCTCACACGCATTTAACCACTTCCAGTCCGGGCCTTTTCTGGCACTTGTTTACATGCAACAATCAGTATTTTTTTGCTAGAAAATTACTTGGAACCCGTAAACATTTTTCAAAGCAGAGGCTCCAACAGTGGTTTGCAAGAGAATTGATTTCACAGGGGATATAATTTGCTGCTCAGTGATTCCAGTATTCAAGTCTGCCCAAGGACACACACACACACACACACACACACACACACACTTTCTCAGAATAAAAATAAAAAATGCTACGAGTAAAGGCGATACACTTCAAAACTGCGCACGCCCTGCGAGAAACCACATAACTTACTATCCGTAGGTGAAGCTTTAAAAGCCTTTACAGGTTACCATTTTAGATGTACAGAGGTAGTCGGGTGCTAGAATTAAAAAATTACTGGCCATGATCTTGTGTGGGACGATCGTTGTTTGCGTGCGTGACTGACGCTCAGTCACTTTTGCGCAGGGTTTGGGACCCTTTGAGAGATCTGGGGTCTAAGAGCACAAAATCCCACAAGATCTGTGTTTTTAATTTTGATTTTTAAAAATGGTGTGGTTGACATACAGGTAAGCCAGAAGCAATACAACATAGTTTCCGGGTTACCATAGCGGAGAGCCACGCAAACCTGATCCTGGCTTTGTTCAGCTAGCCGGCAGCAGCCAGGCATCATCCTGGTATAACCAATGAAAGTCCAGCGACGCATGGGTATGTCACTGGTCCGAAAGTGGAAGTCACTGGTCCGGAAGTGGTTGATGATACTTAGGGCTGGTTCCCACTGGTGCAATGTCCAACATCGCAAATGATTTGCACTGCAAATCACATGCAATCTCTGCGATGCGATTTCAGCCAGATAGTATGATGGCTGAATTTGCGCCGCATTTGGACCAAACTCGCACAGGATCTTTTTTGGTTCGCAATTGGATCGCCTGGGTTAATTGACACTCCCAGCAGTCAGCATAGGGCAGTGTGAACTGCTGCCAGGAGACATGCGATGCAGGAACCCACATCGCTCCAGTGTGAACCGAGCGTTAAAGTGAAATCGCCCTTCATGGATGATTATAGTACCTGTAGTCAGTTTTCACTGCTGGCAATGAGGCAGTCTGAAGTCACTGGTTGTCCAGCACAATATTTAACAAAATAAATCTTTTGGCCCCACAGGCACACAAGTTCGAACAACCCATGCGTGTAATGGCAAGGCTCTGTTCACATCTCCGCGTTCTGGAATCGCCGCGATTCGCAATAGAGGCAAATCCCAATAGCACTACAAACACCCTGAGATTTTCCTACGATTTGTCGGGTGACAATCGCGTGATGCCCGTCGCCCAAAAGTAGTACACAAGCTTCTTTCGGGCAACGGGAGTCCCGCGATTCTATTTGCGTTAGTATACCCCGCGATTTTCGTCGCCTTACACATTGATGTAAAAAAACGGGAGTTAAAGTTATTTTTCATGACTTTCAGCATACACTTGATTTACCCGTGCGGTCACATTACTGGCTCTCTTGGACCCTGGAGAATCTTGAACACAAACCTAAAAGACTGCTCCACTCCTGCTAATCTTACCTACAGAACTGAAATTGAACATGTTAGGCAATTCCCTGCCGCTGGGTAGGCGTGTATTGGGGTCGCGAAGCTCATCAAAGAAGGAGTGTGCACAGGCCTGTAGTGGGGAGGCGCGGGTGTCTGGGGTGTACTCCAAAAGCCGGCTGCACAACGTGATGGCTTCAGGAGAGGTACGGGGCTTAAAGACCTGAGGGAAAAAAAACAAAAATAAGGTTTTAATGCATGAAATGATTAACAAAAATGTAGTACATTTTAAACAAGAATGTACTGAATTAGGAGTAAAGTAATACAAGGCTTCCTTTATTTTGCAGAGATCAGAGGGAAGCCTTGAATTTATTGATAAAAATACAAGGCTTCTCCTAAATGACAAAGAAGCACTTTGCCTAACTTTTTCTGGCAGCAGACCAGACGTCACCCTTAAGGCTGCCAGAAGACAGAGCCGCTAATGCTCCTACAGTCCATCACTTCACACATAGCTGCTGCATGGTTCTGTAATGGAAATAAAGTGAAAATAAACCTGGAATTCTACTTTAAACCGCTTGCCGACAGAATAGCACAGCTGGGCAAAACGTATGGGTACGTCGTTCCCTTTAAGAGCGGCGCCCCCACAGCATGGCAGGGGACCCGATGAGTGTGGCTGGCGGGCGGAATTGTAAACACACAAATACCCGTTCTGTCAGGGGAGAGGAGACACGTAGTTTGTTCCTACTAAGTAGGAACAACGACATGTCTCCTCCCCCAGTCAGTCATTTTCCCATACAGTTAAACACTTCCACGGAACACATTTAACCCTGTGAGCACCCTCTAGTGTTAGCCCCTTCCCTACCAGTGACATTTACACAGTAAACAGTGCATTTTTATAGCTCTGATCGCTGTATAAAAAGGTCAACGGTGCCAAAAATGTGTCAAGTGTACGATCTGTCCGCTGCAACACAGCAAAAAAAAAAAAAAACCCCATCAATCTTTCCCATAGCTTGTAGACGCTAGAACTCCTGTGCAAACTAATCAATATAAGCTTACTGTGATTTTTACCAAAAAAAATATGTAGAATATATTAGCCTAAACTGACTTTAATTTGGGGGATATTAAAGCAAAATGTAATTAGGTTAGCCCCCCCCCCCAAAAGTGTTGCTTTGAGCACAAAAAAAGCCTGCAGGTGATCAACTACCAAAAGCTCTAATTGAGGGGAAAATAAAGCCAATTTTGTTAACTTAATGCATCCTATGCATTAAGGTAAGAAAACATCCGATCGCACCAGCCCCCCCCCCCCCCCCAAGCCCCCGTTTTACTTACCTCTCCACTCAAAAGTCCCATGGACGTTCTCGTCTTCCCATTTGGTTCCCAGCCTGGCCATTGATTGGCTAGGCTGGGAGGATTGATAGCAGCGCAGCCATTGGCTGGCGCTGCTGTCAATCACAGCAGATGACGGGGCGGGGCCGAGTGATACAGTCGGCGGCTATGGGCGCCGCTGTATCACGGGAGCGCGCTCGCAAAAGCTTTCCACCATGCGAGGGAGCTTGCATGAACGTGGAAAGCTTTTGCAAGGAGGAACAGAGACAGCCGCCGAGGGACCCCAGAAGACACGGATCCGGGCCACTCTGTGCAAAACGAACTGCACAGCGGAGGCAAGTATAACATGTTTAAAAATAACAAACAAAAAAAATCTTGCCTTTAGTGTCCCTTTAAAGCGACACAGTGCCAAATAGTAAAAAGTGCTCAGGTCAGGAAAGGGGTATTCCCGGGGCTGAAGTGGTTAATAAAAGCAAATTAAAAAGAGGTGAATAATTTACCCTGCAACCTCTTATGAAAAGGTTATGTATACACTACAGTTCACATTTTGCTTGGGATGCAGTACATTTTTTTGCAACTTACCTTTGTCCAGGGATGTGCTTTTATTTGTGGAAATTTGAATTCTGTGTAATTTGGATTCATCTCTCTGATTTGTTCCCGTGTGGGAGTTCCTAAAACCTTGATTACAAGAAGGGGGGACAAAGTTGAGTCTCATTTACATACTTAAGGAGTTGCCATTAGTTCAGTACATCTGTAAGGGTGGCTTATGACAAATCTGCTGATATAAGGCCACCAATTCAAAAGTTAAAGCAGAACTTCAGAATGAACAAAATATAAATAGTGCATTTTCAGCGAGACTCCCCTCCTTACTACAAAAAGTTACATGCTCCAAATCTAGAAGAGAAGGACTTATTCCTCACATGGCGCTCCTCTTTCCGAGGCTTGGAGTTGTGGTGGACCCCTTGCGGTCCGGTACAATGCAGGAATTTGTCCACCAGCCAGGGGGCCAAAGAGAAGGCTTTAGGGTGAGGAATAATGCCTACAGTGCCTTGAAAAAAAATAAGTACCGTATTTATCGGCGTATACCGCGCACTATTTTGCCCTGAAAATCAGGGCAAAATCGTGGGTGCGCGATATACGCGCCGAGTTTGAATACTGCGCCGACATATACTGAGCGCAGTACACTCGTGTATAGTCGGGCAGTCTCTGCTACACTCGCGCTCACGTCCTGTACGTCCAGGATGTCAGCGCGAGCATTGCCGACTATACGCGAGTGTACTGCGCTCGGTATATGCCGGCGCAGTATTCAAACTCGGCGCGGGAAACGAGCGAGGACACGACGAAGAGGACACCCGAAGCCGCAGACGGACCCGACGAGGCCGCCGTGCAAGACACCAAACTAAGTACAAAAATCTTTTTTTCACAGGAATTTCTGGGCAAATTTAGGGGTGCGCGCTATACCCCGATAAATATGGTATTCAAAAAAACCTTGAAATTTTCCACATTTTGCCATGTTACAACCAAAAACTTATATTTTATTTGATCGACCAACACAAAGTGGCACATAATTGTGAAGTGGAAGGAAAATATATGTTTTTTATTTTTTAAAGTGGTGTAAATTTGTATTCGGCCTCCCCGAGTCTATACTTTGTAGAACCTCCTTTCACTGCAATTACAGCTGCAAGTCTTTTTGGGGGATGTCTACAAGCTTTGCACACCTAGAGTGAGATTTTTTTTTGCCCATCAGGCAGGCCTTTGCACTACAAGGTTTTGGTAAATCTGAAAGAAAAAAAAGCCAATAATGCGTGTATGGAGCTTTACAGGTTTATTCTAAGATTGCCCTGTAATTGGCTCCATCCATCTTCCCATCAACTCTGACCAGCTTCCCTGTCCCTGCTGAAAAAAAAGCATCCCCACAACATGATGCTGCCACCACCATGTTTCACAGTGGGGATGGTGTGTTCAGGGTAATATGCAGTGTTGGTTTTCTACCCCACATTGCGTTTTGACCAAAAAGTTTAATTTTGGTTTAATCTGATCAGAGCACCTTCTTCCACGTTTGCCGTGTCCCCCACATGGCTTCCTACAAACTGCAAACAGGACTTATGGCTTTTTAACAACGGCTTTCTTCTTGCCACTCTTCCATAAAGGCCAGATTTGTGGTGTGCACGACTCGTCCTGTGAACAGATTCTCCCATTTGAGCTGTGGATCTCTGCAGCTCCTCCTGTTACCATGGGCCTCTTTGCGGCTTCTCTGATGAATGCTCTCCTTGCTCGGCCTGTCAGTTTAGGTGGACGGCCATGTCTTGGTAGGTTCGCAGTTGTGCCATACGCTTTCCATTTTCGATGACTCACTGTTTGTGTACGAATACATTCAGAAGCTTTTGATTCTAAGCTCCTTGAGGGCTTATGTGAATGTATAATATATGTAAAGCACTGCATACAATTGATGACAGCTCACTGAGGACAGCTTGATCTCAACCGCATCAATAATGGAAGAAATATCAGCAGCTTCACCACAGAAAGCACCTTTAGCAGGTCTTGAGTTTGAACCAGACGCTTTCCAAAAAGCCATGTTCCTGGTTTAGGCGAGACATTCTTAGACAAAAACACAAATGGCTTGAAATCATGTCCTAAATTACCCAGACAAGGCAGATAACAAATATCTGATCACTGGTATATTATAGCAAAACCATAACAAATATACACAATGTATCAATGTTCTATGCCCAGGACAGAAAGGGCTCTTTCACATGGAGCGGATCCGTATTGATCCTCTCCGTTAGCCCGTTTGGCTCAGCGGGAATTCCTCCGTAAATCCCTGCTGAGCTGTCGGCGGACAGGGCAGTCCCCGCACACAGTGCAGAGACCGCCCTGTCTCCTCCGCTCTCCCCTATGGAGATAATCGGATTAATATGGACCGTGTGTCCGTATTCATCCGTTCCGCCAAAAGAAAAATAGTTTTTTTCTTCCGTCCGCAAAAGCGGATCTTTGCGGAAGTTAGCGGATGCATCATCCGCTAACGTCTGCAATCCCATAGGGATACATTACAAGTCCGTAAACGGACTTGTAATAAACGTGTGAAAGGGCCCGAAGCCCCGGATTGTTTATTACCTTTTAGCATCAAGCTAACCCAATCAAACCATTCCTTACGCCCCCCCCCCTAATTATATTAGAACATGTTACAAAATAAACACCACAGCTATTTTCTGTTAAACTGACCTTTATGATCTCTACCAACTGGTCCACCCCGCTGTCTCCAGGGAAAATGGGCTGACCCAAGAGTAGCTCTGCCAGAACACAACCTGCTGACCATATGTCTGGAAGGGGAAAAAAAAAAAAGAAGTAGTGTCACTATAAACAGTCACAGGTATGTTGCAGATCGGGTGGGCAATACTGCCAATTACCTAGATTGGGCTTCACACTGCAATCAACTTACCAATGTTTGCAGTGTAGTCTGTGGCTCCGAATATAAGTTCTGGTGCTCTATAGTAGCGGGAGCAGATATACGACACATTCGGCTCCCCCCTCACCAACTGTTTTGCACTGAGAGATTGAAACAAAAAAAAAAAACTGTATTCCTGATTGCAAAAGAAATCTCAACTACGTTTAAAAAATACAGACAAAATCCATGTTGTATTGAGTCATTTTGTGTATATAGCTATGAAGATTTTTTGTGGTTCTAAAGCCTAAACATTTTATACCTTAATGCATTCCCTGAATTAAAACGGTAAACATGTTTAGGCAACGGTATCGCCCACTTCACCTCCCTTATACTTACCCGAGTCCTCACTTGATCCAGCAATGCTTGTTTGTAGCAGCTCTCCCTACTCAAAGGCTTTGCAAGACAGCAGGAGCCAATGACTTCTGCAAATCAGATCCTGGTGATGAGGGAGGAGGGGGCCTCTGTGCAATTCCATTGCAGAGCAGGTAATTTTTTTAAACAGACACCCCATTGACTTACAATCACTTTAAAAGGTTTCATAATCATATCAGTACAATCAGTGATTTTTCTAAAGCAGAACTATACCTACCTTCAGTCCTGGAGCTCCCCACAGGCATCTTTGGTCTGCCGTCATCTGGTTATTGATCGCCGCCTGCTTTCATTGGCCTGGCCAAGCCGACACCACGCCTGTGCAGGCGATCAGTCAGCTCGGCATTGCTGAATTTGTACGATCAGCTCACTGTATGGAGCAGGCAGGCAGGTAACTAATGCAGAAGAGACATAGTAATGTCTTTTGCATTAAAATCCTGCCTGTGTGTCCTTTAATTCGGCATGAAGTTCCACTTTAATGGCTACTGAGAAAGTTAAATTGCCACATCTGATAAGGCTTAGAGCAACTTAGGATATGGTCTGTGGCCATTGGCTAAGGCCACAAGGCAAATGAGATACAGAGTGTGCTGGAAGGGTACTTACAGCATTCCAGCCCTACAGGCCACACCCCCTTTAGGGTAAAAAAGAAAAAACAGAAACCGATAACACCCATTTTTACAAAAAAAAAAAAAAAAATCCATCCCCCTAGGACATTCGCAAAAAACGGACATGCTGATCATGGAAGGGGTATATTCTGGGTTGACCTACAATTTTCATTTGCCAGTGAGCAGTCCTCATAGCCAGTAGTAAACAATGCAACATCTCCAAGATACGCCTCTTCCTAACCAATGACACTACAAAAGCCAATTCACTCCCTGTCATCTCTCACCTCGGCATGCCATTATGTACCCCCGCCCCCTCTTCAGTCCTTCAAATGCTGCCGCCAGATACTGACAACTTAGAAAGCCATCCATAGTTTTCCCCCCTAGTTGCATCACTAACCTAGTCTCAAAATGCCGAATAGTTTTTTGTTCCTCATGACCTCCAGCTCTCTAGCTCCCTTGTCGCCTCCTATGCTCACCTCCAGGACTTCTCCAGAGCCTCTCCCATCCTATGGAACTCCCTACCCCAATCTGTGACAATTTTACTCTGCCCAGTTTGACGATCTTTGAAAACAACTCTTTAAAGAAGCCTATCCTGCACCCACCTAACAATTCCACATTTTCTCCATGAGCCCATCCCCCGGTACCACCTTTTGAATCTCTGGACCTTCCCCTTTCGAAGGTCAGCACTAACATTTAGGGCCCTTCAATTCCTCCTGTATTCAACTGTACTGTAATTGCACGGTCTGCCCTTACGTTGTAAACCACTGCGGCAACTGTTGGTGCTATAGTGATCCCGAATAGCATTATCCAGAAGGTTTCCTGTGTCCCTCAAAAGGACAAGAAAGAAATTTCCACTTTTCTTTATAAATAAAAAATATTTTTATAAGAAACTCAAACGGCAACGTGGAAACTGCCATTGCTTTTCTAGTGGTACAGTGAGAGAAAAAGTTTTTGATCCCCTGCTGAGTTTGTACATCTGCCCACTGACAAATGATCAGGCTAGAATTTTAATGGTCGGTTTATTTTAACAGTGAGAGACAGAACACAAATACCCAAAAGAAAAAAAACTTTATAAATTGATTTGCATTTTAATGACCCCTTCACAAAACATGACTTGGTGACAAAACCCTTATTGGCAATCAGAGGTCAGGTGTTTTTTAGTTTCCAGATTTGCACACCTCTCAGGAGGGATTTTGTCCCACTCTTTGTAGGTCCTCGCCAAGTCATTGAAGGGGTTGTAAAGGTTAAAAAAATAAAATAAAAAATAACTTCCATAAATAGCTTCCTTTACCTTAGTGCAGTCCTCCTTCACTTACCTGATCCTTCCATTTTGCCTTTAATGTCCTTATTTCTTCTAAGAAATCCTCACTTCCTGTTCTTCTGTCTGTAACTCCACACAGTAATGCAAGGCTTCCTTACTGGTGTGGAGTGTCGTGCTTGCCCCCTCCAGGAGAGTCAGGATGCCCACTAACAGAACTCCTTTCTCTGCAACGTAGAGAGAGTCCGACTCTCCTGTAGTCCAAGGGAAGGGGCGAGCACGACACTCCACACCAGGGAGAAAGCCTTGCATTACTGTGTGGAGTTACAGACAGAAGAACAGGAAGTGAGGATTTCTCAGAAGAAATAAGGACATTTAAAAGCAAAAATGGAAGGAAGGATGAGGTAAGTGAAGGAGGACTGCACCAAGGTAAAGGAAGCGATTGTACCTTTACAACCCCTTTAAGGTTTCGAGGCTGAGGTCTGGCAACGCGAACCTTCAGCTCCCTCCAAGAGTGCTCCTAATCTCCGCTTGCTACCTGGGAGCCAGAAATCCTTTTTCACTCATTAAAATACAAATCATTTTATAAAACTTTTCTAGACATTGTTATTCTGTCTCACTGTTAAAATAAACCTACCATTAAAATTATAGACTGATCATTTGTCAGTGGGCTAAAGTACAAAATCATCAGGGGGATCAAATACGTTTCCCCCTCCCCTCACTGTAGACCTGTAGCGTTGCTCTATGCATCCAGCGCCAATGGTAAGAGCAGAAATATTGCCAATATAAACAGGACTGCCGAGCAGATACAAATATGTGGCATACAGTACCATCAATGTGTTAGGAGGGCATCCCAGCTGCAGGGTCAAACAGCCAGATATCGCCAAGGGTTTGACATACATTAGGCACAATGGTACTTAAAAACACAGAAAGCCAGCCCTTAATGTAGGTGGCTTACATACAGAAGGCATATTTTAGACTTACCTGCCAAAGTCACAGAGTTTCAGCACTGCTGTATCCGGATCAACCAGTAAGTTCTGCGGTTTGATATCTCTATGGCAGACACCTTGAGAATGGATATAGGCCAGACTACGGAAAAGCTGGTACATATAGACCTGGGAGGTGACAAGACAATCAATCACTTTCTGAAAGGACAACAATCGCCACCAAATTCCCTCCCATCACAAATATGTTCCCGTCGTAGCTCACCTTCACATATAGGGGCGGCAGCGTGGATTTGGCTTTTGCAAAGTGCCGAGCGACGCGATAGACTGTTTCTGGGACAAAGTCCAGGACCAAGTTCAGATAAACTTCATCTTTCTATTAAAAAAAAAAAAAAAAAAATGAAAAAAATTAAATCTCATACATTCAGTAATACAGGATTTCATTTTTTTTTTTTTCTTCTTCTCTTAAAAAAAAAAAAAAAAAACTTTAAACACACCACACACACAAACAAATGTTATACTTGGCTGCTCTGAGAAGCGATTTTGCAGAGGATCTCAGATCCTCTTCTCGGGTCCCTCGTTGGCGCTCCTGGTCCCTCCCTCCTGTCAGGTGTCCCCACAGCAAGCAGCTTGCTGTGGGGCACACAAGCTGAGCAGCAGCTCTGTGGCCATTCAGACACGGAGCCTTGGTCTGGCCCCACCCCCTCCTTTCAGTGCCTAACTGACTTTGACAGCAGCGGGAGCCAATGGTGCCACTGCTGTGTCTCAGCCAATCAGGAGGGAGAGTCCTGGGTAGCCGAGACACTCATGCACATCGCTGGATCATGATGGGGCATAGGTAAGTGTTAGTAGGGCTGCTGCACACTTTAATGCATAAACTGCTAAAGGACCGCCCCACATACATATACTGCAGCCGGGCAGCTTTTTAGCGCGAAGGCAGTCAAGTACATGTTTTATTTTCGTCTGGGGCATGGCCAGGGACACAGCAGGAGCCAATCAGCAGGTCTGGCAGACCTGGTGTCCGCCTATCGTTCAAGGCAGACAGAACAGTGGTCTGCCTACGTAAACAAGGCAGATTGATGTTCTGTGACCGAAAACAGATTTTTTTCTTTACACTACATTTAATTTTTAGCTTGCCCCTGTTATCCCATGCCAGTGTCATTAAAGTGGATATAAACTCACTCTCATCCTAAACTACAAACTGCCATAGTGCTGATCTATAAGGATATAGATGCCTCCTGCATGTATCCTTAGCTGTCAAATGTCTCCCCTCTGTCCGTTCTAAGAACTGAAAAACTGCAGATTCTGTGGGTAGATCTGTTGGCTAGAGCTCTGTGGGTAGAGTTGTGATGTCAGTAGACTCCCGGCCCACCAATACACTCCTTGTCAACATGCATTTTTTCCTGTGTATTCCTTACACTAAATTCTGCTATGATCACTAACATCCAATCAAAATCCAGAAAAGTAACCACATGACTTCAGAAAAGGAGTGCGGGTGAAAATTGAAAAATAATGCCCGTCTCCAGGCTAGTGCATGAGATATGTAAATAACCTGTCACTCACAGCAAGGGGGCGGACTAAGGTTTTTCGCCAAGTCAGTTTTATTTAATTGAATAAAAGGATCGCTCAGAGCTGGATTAAAGCGGGGGTTCACCCAAAAATAAATTTTTAACATTACATTCAGCCGAGTTGCAATAATGACAATCGGCTGTTTTTTTTCCTGTACATACTGTATTTTTACCGGCGCTTACGGGTATGCCGTTCCTATCTGATTGACAGGCTTCCGACCGTCGCATACAGCGCGTCACGAGTTGCCGAAAGAAGCCGAACGTCGGTGCGGCTCTATACGGCGCCTGCGCACCGACGTTCAGCTTCTTTCGGCAACTCGTGACGCGCAGTATGCGACGGTCGGAAGCCTGTCAATCAATTAGGAATGCCCAGTCCCGCAGAAGACATACCCGGAAGCGGCGGTGAAAATACGGTATGTACGAAAAAAAAAAGCCGATTGTCATTAGGACAACTCGGCTGAATGTAATGTTAAAAATAAATTTTTTGGGTGAACCTCCACTTTAACTCTGTGTGGCAAGACTGGGCACAGATGACAGGAAATCTTATACTGTACATTGTGACATCAAATGACCATACATATTTTTTAGCACTGCTCAATGCATTAGTGTCACAGGTCCCCCCAAAAAAAGTGGGAGTGTTTGATTTGTATGCCGCGGTCCTGCTATAAGTCGCTGATCGCCGTCATTACCAGAAAGAAAAAAAAAAATCCATAAAAATAGCCCTCAGTTTAAAGACGCTATAACTTTTGCGCAAATATACACTTATTTGGATTTTGGGGGAAAAATAAAAATATTGGCCAAAATGAATGAAGAAATTAGATTTTTTCTTTATTAGCAGAAAGTAAAAAAAACTATATATTTAAAATCTGTCTTGTTTATAGCGCAAAAAATGAAAACTGCAGAGGTGATCAAATGCTACCAAAAGAAAGCCATGTGTGTGTGTGTGGGGGGGGGGGTTGGAATACATTACATTTTATTTGGGTACAGTGTTGCAGGACTTGTCAGTCAAAAGTAAAGCAGTGCTGTATTGCAAAAAAAAGTGCCTGGTAAGGTGATCAAGATTTAAAAGAACATAAAAGAACATTGAAGAAAAAAAAAGTAAGGATCGGTAACCCAAAGCAATCAGCGTATGGTGAACCAAGATAGGAGCAGATTCTGAGGGTTACTGTAATCTGAACATTCTTTTTACAATGGTTCAGAAGCTTGAAAGACTTGACAGAGCATGACAAAAGAGAAAAAGAATTTGAACACTTAAGAAAAAAAGATAGATCATTTTAGTACAACAAAAAGCATTTGAGTGAATCTGGTAAAGTGCAAGTATGGAGAGGAATGAAGGTGGGTGGAAGCCAGTCTGACCTTCTCTCCGCTGGAGTAGAAGAAATATCTCAGACGCACAATGTTACAGTGATCCAATCGACGCATGATCTGCAGCTCACGATTCTGTACAAAAAAAAGGAAAAAAATTTAATTGAATGCAAATAAACGTGAAAAAAAAAAAAATAAAAAAAATAATCAGTCTGTCAATACAGTTTAACCGTTTTTAAAAATGACCAATTGGATCCCTACCTTAAACCTTTTGTCTTGCAGAACTTTCTTAATTGCCACCATCTCGCCACAATCCACAAGTCTTGCTTGATAAACCACGCCAAACGAACCATTGCCGATGACTTTGATATCCGTATAGGACACCTCCTGCGGACGGTCTGGTCCCTGACCTGGCGTGGCCACTACTGTGGTTACTTTTCCATTGTCTCCTGTGAAGAGAGAAAGTTACATCTAAGTAGGATGCCAAGTTATTCAAAATCTTTTATTGTTCAGTATCCACGACACTTTACCAAGCAAAAAAAAAAAAAAAAAACACACCCAACTAGAAAAAAATAAAACTAAATGCACATTGCAAAAAAGAGATTTTTAATACAGCTTACCTGTAAAATCTTTTTCTTGGAGTACATCACGGGACACAGAGCGGCATTCATTACTATATGGGTTATATGGAGTACCTTCAGGTGTAGACACTGGCAATCTTCAAACAGGAAATGCCCCTCCCTATATAACCCCCTCCCATAGGAGGAGTACCTCAGTTTTGTAGCAAGCAGTATGCCTCCCAAAATGGTCCTCAAAAAAGAGGGGTGGGAGCTCTGTGTCCCGTGATGTACTCCAAGAAAAAGATTTTACAGGTAAGCTGTATTAAAAATCTCTTTTTCTTTATCGTTACATCACGGGACACAGAGCGGCATTCATTACTATATGGGATGTCCCAAAGCAATGCTTACAATGAGGGGAGGGAGAACATCTCCAAGACAAAAGGATTTAATTTAGAGATATACTCAAATCATAATAAATCCAACTTATTTGAGAAAAATAATCTTAAATTTTAAATTTAACTCAAAAAAAGAGGAGCCCCCGGGATCCGAGGGTCTCAAACTGCAGCTTGCAGCACTGCCTGCCCGAAGGCAGTATCAGTATTCCTTCTTACGTCCAACTTGTAGAATTTTGTGAATGTGTGGACAGAAGACCAGGTTGCCGCCTTGCAAACTTGAGCCATAGAGATCTGGTGGTGTGCTGCCCAGGAGGCGCCCATGGCTCTAGTAGAATGAGCCTTTAATGATACTGGAGGAGGCAACCCTTTCAAGCCGTAGGCCTGAGTGATTAATTGCTTGATCCACCTAGAAATGGTGGACTTTGCAGCTGCCTGCCCCTTCTTGGGCCCATCCGGTAGAATAAACAGCACATCTGTTTTTCGGATCTTCTCTGTAGCTTTAAGATAGGCCTTCATGGCCCTGACAATATCCAAGGTATGCAGCAACCCTTCCTTTCTGGAAGTAGGTTTAGGGAAGAAGGATGGTAATACCAAATCCTGGTTCAAATGAAAACTGGATATGACCTTCGGTAGGAAGGAAGGATGAGGGCGGAGAACGACCTTGTCCTTATGAAATATAAGATATGGTTCCTTACAGGATAAGGCTGCCAGTTCCGAAACTCTTCTTGCGGAAACTATGGCAACCAAAAATACCAACTTCCTTGTCAGTAGAACCAAAGGAACTTCAGCCAACGGCTCAAACGGTTGTTTCTGTAAACTTGACAGGACAAGATTTAAATCCCACGGACAAAGCGGGGATTTAACTGGAGGTTTAATACGTAAGACCCCTTGAAGGAAGGTCTTAACCAGCGAGTGGGTGGCCAGCGGCCGCTGAAACCACACTGACAGAGCAGAAATCTGTCCTTTGATTGTGCTTAATGCCAATCCTTTATCCACTCCTAGCTGGAGAAAACTTAAAACTCTATCAATGGTGAATTTGCGAGGAAGCCATCGCTTGGACTCACACCAGCCTACATAGGCCTTCCAGACCCTGTGATAAATCACCCTAGAGACCGGTTTCCTGGCTCTGATTAGGGTAGAGATTACCTTCTGAGACAGACCTCTACCCCTGAGAATCAAGGATTCAGCTTCCAGGCCGTCAAATTTAGATGCCGTAAGGCAGGGTGGAGGATCGGACCTTGCGATGGCAGGTCTGGCCTTAGAGGCAGAGTCCAAGGGTTTCCCACTACCATCCTTAGGATTAGTGAGTACCATGCCCTTCTGGGCCATGCTGGAGCTACCAGGATGACTGGTATGCGCTCCACCCTGATCCTGCGCAGCAGGCGGGGTAGTAACTGGAGCGGGGGAAACGCATAAAGAAGTTTGAACTGATGCCAAGGGCAAACCAGAGCATCGGTTCCGCAGGCCATCAGATCCCTTGACCGGGACATGAACCTGTCTAGCTTCTTGTTGAGTCTCGATGCCATGATATCCACGTCCGGCACTCCCCATCTTTGGCAGAGTGCTTGAAAGACCTGTGGATGCAGAGACCATTCCCCCGGCCATAGAGTCTGGCGGCTTAAGAAGTCCGCCTGAAAGTTGTCCACTCCGGGAATGTATATTGCCGATATGCAGGGCACATGAGCCTCTGCCCATAGGAGAATCAAGCTCACTTCTCTCTGAGCGGCCTGACTCCTGGTTCCCCCTTGGTGATTTATGTATGCCACTGCCGTGGCATTGTCTGATTGAATTCTCACCGGGAACCCCTGCAATTTCGACGTCCAAGCCCTGAGGGCTAGTCGAACAGCTCTGAGCTCCAAGATGTTGATGGGTAACAGCTTCTCTGGCTTTGCCCAAATACCTTGGCGAGTGGAACCCTCCACAATTGCTCCCCAGCCCGTCAGGCTGGCGTCTGTGGTCACTATCTTCCAAGCCACTGGGCTGAAAGACCTTCCCTTCAGTAGGTTCTGAGGGTCTAACCACCAACACAGACTTTGCCGGATTCTTGATGAGAGTGGCAACGGGATATCCAAGGCCTGTGGCCTTCTGCTCCATGCTGACAGGATGGCTGCCTGCAGGATGCGAGTGTGGCTCTGGGCGTATGGCACCGCCTCGAAGGTAGCCACCATCTTGCCTAGTAGTCTCATACATAGGCGAATAGTCGGTTCTTTCTTGCTTAGAACCAGTAGGATTAACACCTTGATGGCTTCGACCTTCCTCAGAGGTAGGAACACTCTTTGTTGTTCTGTGTCTAATCTCATGCCGAGATATTCCAATTGCCTTGTGGGCTGGAATGCTGACTTTTCCCGGTTTAGGACCCAGCCGAACCTCTCGAGGTATTGGACCGTGAGGGCCACTGCTCGCTCCAAGCCGGGAGACGAGTGGTCTATGACTAGGAGGTCGTCCAGGTATGCTAGGATCGTGATCCCTTGAATCCTTAGCTTGGCTAGGATTGGAGCTAGAACCTTCGTGAACACGCGGGGGGCCGTAGCCAACCCGAAGGGAAGCGCCATGAATTGGAAATGACGCGAAGCCACCATAAAGCGTAGATATCTTTGATGTGGCTGATAAATTGGAACATGAAGGTAGGCATCCTTTATGTCTATGGACGCCATGAAGTCGTCCTTTTGGAGTGTGGCAGCTGCTGACCGCACGGATTCCATCCGAAATGAGCGGACTTTTAAGTATGCATTTACCATCTTTAGGTCCAAAATTGGCCTGACATCTCCATTGGGCTTTGGGATGATGAATAGGTTGGAGTAGAAACCCAGTCCCTGTTCCAGGACTGGTACCTCTACTATTACTTCCTGGGAAAGTAGATGATCTAGAGCCGATCTTAATGCGGCTCCTTTCTCCAGATCGTTTGGAATCCTCGACTCCTGGAAATGAGGAGGAGGAAACCTTAGGAACTCTAGCTTGTAGCCTGTGGCCACGGAAGACCGTACCCACTCGTCGGGAATGCTGGCTTCCCAAATCTCCGAAAAGAGTCGCAGCCTTCCCCCCACCTTCGTGGGTGGGGGCGCCCCTTCATAAGGTAGACTTGGGGGCTGGTTTTGCTGGTTTGCGAAACCACTGCCTCTTGCCTCTAACAGCCTGTCTTTGTGATCTGCTGTTGAAGCCGAAGTTTGTTCCTGCAGGGGGCCGTCGATACTGCTTGGCATTAGAGGGCCCCTGTCCAGGGGAGGACTGTCGTTTAAACGCAGGCCCCTGAACCTTCTTCTTAGTTGGCAAGAGAGTACTCTTGCCGTTTGAAATGGTCTGAATGTATTTATCTAGGTCTTCTCCGAAGAGCCGACCTCCATGGAAGGGGAACCCTACCAGGAGCTTCTTGCATGGGGGCTCAGCCTCCCAGCTTTTTAACCATAAGAGTCTTCTCATATGGATAAGGGATAACGATAAACGTGACGCTTGCTGGATAGAATCCTTGATAGCGTCTACCGTAAAACAAATGGCCTTAGGGACATCCGAAAATTCTTCTGCCTGCTCGGCAGGAATAAGTTCAAGCATTTGCTTAAATTGATCCGATAAAGCTTGAGCGACTCCAATCGCAGCCACGGCTGGCTGTACTACTGCCCCTGCAGCAGTGAAGGAGTTTTTAAGTAGTGCTTCCAAGCGTTTATCAACTGGATCCTTGAAAACCTGTATGTTTTCTACAGGGCATGTTAACGATTTGTTAACACATGAGATGGCTGCGTCTACTGCAGGAGAAGCCCATCTCTTGGAAAACTTTTCTTCCATAGGATACAAGACAGAAAATTTCTTAGGTGGTAAGAAAACCTTGTCTGGTTTGTTCCAATCTTGGAACAAGACTCCCTCCAATAGAGGATGGATCGGAAACACCGCCCTGCTTTGAGGCGCCCTCAGTGAGCCCAAAGCTGAAACCGTCGATACCTGGAGATCTGGTATAGGCAGGTTGAATGCCTTATGGACCAAGTCCGTCAAGTCTTGAATCCACCAGCTCTCCCTCAGGGAGACTGCCCCAGACTCCTCTGTATCCGGATCATCGATCCCTGAACCTACTTGGTCCTTGTCCAAGAGGTCGTCCAATTCCCCAGAGGAAAGGACCTCCTCTTCCGAGGGTCCGCGCACGGGTGACGGAGATCTATTCCGCTTACTACCCCGCATAGCTGCGGCTATCATCTTTCCCATGCTTTTCTGCATCTCATTTAAAGAGGTAAGTAACACCTCCTCTGTGACCATCTTAGGATTGGGTTGACTCGCGTCAGCTCCAGCCCCCGATCCCGATGGCCCAACGGCTCCCAGTGGGGAAAGCAGCGGCATAGCTCTATCCGAGACCTCAGACCCTGTGGGGGAATCCCCACCTTTTGTACCCTCTGATTTGTTCTTTGATGCCATGGTACAATACCGAGGTACACCTGCTACTTATTGGTACCTGGGACTTATAAATAGTTAAATGCCCAAACACCTGTTTGGGGAATAAAAAATGTTTCCTCTTCCCCAGATGACACTTTTTTTTTTTTTTTTTTTTTTTTTAAAAGAAAAAAACTTCTTTTCCTTTTTTTTTTTTTTTTTTTTTTTTTTTTTTTCAATCTAGGCAAGAAAAAACATTCTATCCCCCTGAGTAGTATTGCCAAAGAAAAGACTATGAGATGGAAAAGAAAAAACAGCCTATTCCTAGGCTAAACCACAATCTTCTGAAGACTGTAGTATTCTTTCTGGCCACTGTGTCCTCAGCGCCCCGTGCTTCACTCCAGTCCTTCCTCCCTCAAACCATAGTATTGAATGAGCTGTGGTATCCAAGGAAGGGCCGCCCCTTCCTTAAATCACTGACCCGCCCTTCCCCCCCAGCTAAAACGGCGCCAAATGCGCCTATAAACACGTGCACGCGCGCCGCGCGCGTGCCCGCCGACGGGGGGGGTGTATGGAGGAAGGGCCTCTCTGTTCCTGCAGCCGCAGGCCTGGAACACACGAGGAGGACAGCGTTCTACCTGCCTTGCAGGCATGAGGAAGAGGACTGGATAGAGCATCGCCTGGAGGCTTGCAGGTAAGCATAGCTCTCTGACACACACATACATTGTACACAAAAGGCCCCACTCACAGCTTTTCCAATACTACCAGGGAGGTCACTTTTTTAAGGGGAATAACAACATATAGAGCCATCCTATCTTCATGATATGTGACTGGTTTGCCAGATGCAAATGCATAACTTTTAGGCATGTCCCCTGTGACCTCCCAGAAAAAACTTGCTAAGAGCCAAGTTCCGCAAGTTTTCCCCTTACTTACCTGCTCCATGCCGCAGGACTTTGCAAAGCAAGAGGCCCAATCTTCCCCCATCTCCGTGGGGATGTCTAGACCTTCAGGCCCTGGGAACCTTCTTCTTCCATGAAGGATCCACTGTCCTGGGCCCATACAGCACCCTGGCAAACAGAAAACATTAGGCGCCCAAAGGTTTTCTAAGTTCTGGGCCCAGGGTCCAGCTCTCTTAAAAAGAAAGCATTATGGGCTATACCCCAAGGGTTTGGGGTCCGGTTACTGACCACTTTAGCGCTCAGGCTTTTTTGGACAGAACCGGTAGCTCACCTAATCCCAAGGATGCGGAGGCAAGCTAAACCATGACTAACACCTAAGACACTGGCGTAAAAACTGAGGTACTCCTCCTATGGGAGGGGGTTATATAGGGAGGGGCATTTCCTGTTTGAAGATTGCCAGTGTCTACACCTGAAGGTACTCCATATAACCCATATAGTAATGAATGCCGCTCTGTGTCCCGTGATGTAACGATAAAGAAATATGTCCCTCCTGCTGCAACAACCCTAATGGAATCACACCTAAATAAGTGTTTGTGGCCTCAGAGTGGGTGAAGATATACTAGGTGGCAGACCCAGCCACGCATAATGCCAGTGTCCAACCACCTGAAGGTAGCAATGTAACCCATAGACTGGCTCCTAACTTTATTTCTGACTCCTAGATATAAAATGTGTCAAGCCCAGCCAGTTTTTTTTTTTATAACTACTTGCCTACAGGGGAATTTTACCCCCTTCGTACCCAGGCCAATTTTCAGCTTTGAGCCCTGTCACAATTTGAATGACAATTGGCAGTCATGCAACACTGTACCCAAAAATCTCCCCCCCCCCCCCCCCCCCCCCAACACAAATCGATATTGTATTGTGGTATTTAAACACTTCAGCCCCAGACCATTTGGCTGCCAAATGACCAGGCCACTTTTTGCAATTTGGCACTGCGTTGCTTTAACTGACAATTGCACAGTAGTGCGACGTGGCTCCCAAACAACATTTTGGAACCATTCACATTTATACAGCAATCAGTGCTAGAAGTGTGACTGGCAGTGAAGGGGTTAACCTGACTAGGGGGGCTAGGAAGCGGTTAAGTGTGTCTTAGGGAGTGATTCTGTTAGGGGGCAGGGCCTACTGTGACAAGTCACTGATCGCTGCTCCCAGTGCAGAGCAGACAGTGTTGTGTCACTAGGCAGAACAAGGAGATGCCTTGTTTACACAGGTCTCTCCCTATCCTGCAGCTCTTTGACCCGATCGCAGGACAGCGGTGGACGGAGGTCGCGGCAAGGGCCCGCACGGCACGAAATTCAAAGTGACGTATATATACACACACACACACGTCACTTTGCATAGCCGTGCCATCCTGTCGGCGTATATCCTCGTGACACGTTGTCAAGCAGTTAATTACCAATGGGTTTATTTTTTGCTAAACAAGAAAAAAAAAAAAAAAACAAAAAAAAAAAAACATAACAAAAAAAACCACAAAAAGCATGGGTGAGGTTATGCAGGGACGTCAATAGACACCCTACTGGAACTGGAGGGCCGCACTGTAGCAGTCTTTCAGCTATACTGCGGTCAGCAAGTGGGAGGTGGATGTGGATAGCAGACAAAAGCCCAGGCACCAGGAAGCAATTTCTGGAGACCTGGGATTTGTTGAACCCTGGTCTAAAAATACTTACTACACGCTACAGTACTCTAGGACAGGGGTTCTGAAACTGCTAGCTTGAGGGCCAGGATGCCCTTCGATGTGGCCCTCCATTTTTCCTAGGCTTGCAGGGGCAACACAATATTTTGCACACTCCCAGCCTCTCGGGAACCCGACATGGAGACACTGCCTATGACGATATGCACAGGCATAGGGAAGGACAGCACACAGAAGACATGCTTCCGCTCTTCATCCAATAAAGTGGAGAGAACATAACCCAGAAGATCACGCCGCTGCTCCGCCAACACAAGACCAGCCGCTGCTCCGCCAACACAAGACCAGCCGCTGCTCCGCCAACACAAGACCAGCCGCTGCTCCGCCAAGGGAAGTGCCAAGAGCACAGCACACCTTCCTTTGGCTCCTCCAAAGGAAGGTCTGAGTAGAGCACATGGAAGGGTGGCAGAGGCTTGGCCTTCTAAGGGAAGTGACCTCACAGAAGATCAGCCACTGCTCCTCCAAGGGAAGCCACTCTCACAGAAAACCCACCTCTGCTGCTCCTCCACCAAAGGAAGTCACAGAAAGACAGCAGACAAGACCCACATCTGCTCCTTTGCCAAAAGGAATTCTTCTGTCAAGAATTTTCCTTAGAAGAGGAGCAGAGGCATGTCTGTTGTCTTCAGAAGCTGCTTGTGCATGCATGTCAGCACAGGCAATATCCTCAACTGTCCCAGTAGTTCTTACTAGTTTTTGTACTACAAAGGTTACGTTTTTGATGGAATCGGGTGCAAGTACCCTCAGTCTGATTTTATTGCCCTTTGTGTCCCTACAGTGAAATTTGTCATGACAGGAGGTGATGGGAAATTTACATTCTTAGTGCTGGTGACAACCAATTTCTTCTGGGTCCTAGATTCATTTAGCCCTGCAGTCAAGCCTTTCATAAATACTCAAACCTGACTATTCAAAAATCCAAGAACAAAGGGGTAATCCCAGGCACTGGTGCCACGTTTTTGCAGAGAAAAAGAGCAGAATATTGCTGAACTACAGCCTTACCCACTTGTGTGTCATGGCAACTTCAAGCAAAAACTTAACTGCTGTTAATGTTTAGCCTCCAGCACCTCACCACTAGGAGTTATATACCTGCCAGTGAATAGGCACGATAATTACAGAGTTACACAACAAACTAGCTCACAGGGGATTACCAAAGCCTAAAATTAGACAGCAGTGATCCCTAATACACGCCTAGATAATACAACTCCATTCCCAGCATGAGACATTTTAGGGGTATTGCCTACCATATTAGACAACCAGCATAACTGCAATCCAGAGCGAGACCACCTCCAAACTACCAAAATTTAAACAGAATGCACACGTTCCGATCACATAAGTGTATAATGGCAACTAAAGAAAGGAGATTGCCGTGGGAAGTTGGGTCCAGTTGCATAAGGCAAGGGTCGACAATATCCAGGCGCCAGGTCAATAAATTGTGACCTGGCGCCCGCCGGTAATTGAGGCCGCGGCTTTGCGGCCTGCGAAGCCGCGGCCTCAATTACCAGCCGCGATCGTGCGGTGGGGGCGCACAGAGGCACAGGATTGTGTCTCCGTGCGCCCCCACCTCGCGATCGCGGCGGGCCCGTGACGGCAGGTAATTTAATCCACGGCTTTGCAGCCTTGTGAGGTCCCAAGCTCTTCCTTCTGTCAGCTGGCGCCATTGGGTGGTGGCCGTTGGCATTACAAGTTAAACAGCAATTCTATAATGTAATTTTTCACTATTTTCACTGCCATCTCTGTCCCTCTAATGCCTCGTTTCCACTGAGCGGATCGGTTTGGGTCGTTTAGAATGGAACGGGTTAGAATGGTCCGGTCTATTCTGCTGAGCATTTCCACTGCAAATCGGACCATCCGGGACCATGCAAGGTTTAGAAAAGAAGCCTAGCACGTCCACCAATCAGTGAGATGTATTTGTAGGTCCGCCCTAAAGGAACCATTCAATTTTCTATGGCCCCACATCTGAAGCAGGACCCGGAATGGTGCGGTACGGTTCGCTTTTATGGCACCCTTTCATAATGGAAACACCCAAAATAGCGTACCGTACCATCCGCTCAGTGGAAACGAGGCATAATTAGAACCCCCAAACATATATATTTTTTTATTCTAACACCCTAGAGAAAAAACTGCGATCATTGCAATACTCTGTCACGCCGTATTTGCGCAGCGGTCTTACAAGCACACTTTTTTGGGAAAAAAATATATTTTTTTTTATTAAAAAAGTTAACAGTAAAGTTATCCCAATTTTTATTTAATATTGTGAAAGATAATGTTACGCCGAGTAAATTGATACCCAACATGTCACGCTTCAAAATTGCGTCCGCTCGTGGAATGCCGACAAACTTTTACCCTTTAAAATCTCTATAGACGACGTTTACATTTTTTTTTACAGGTTGCATGTTTTGAGTTACAGAGGAGGTCTAGGGCTAGAATTATTGCTCTCACTCTAACGATAGCGGCGATACCTCACATGTGTGGTTTGAATACCGTTTACATATGCGGGCGCTACTCACGTACGCGTTGGCTTCTGCGCGCGAGCTCGTCGGAACGGGGCACGTTTTTAACTTTTTTAGCTGGCTCCTAGATTCCAAGCAAATTTGTCAAACCCCTGGCATAAGGGCTAAGAGGTCTGAACATCTGTTAAAGCTCACTAGATGGCAGTTAGGGCAACAGTCTAACACTAGTCCTTTGCATTGGTAGAGACCGCATTGACCAACTCCAAGGCAGTGGTTAAGTGACGAAAGGGAAGCCAAAAACTGAACATTTTATAGGTGTTGTGGTGATCCTTTTTTACCACTTTTATTACCGTCACAAAAATCTTGTATTAGGGGGCTGCCTAAAAAGTCAGATAATCGCAAAGTCTGAGCAAAATCTTAACCTGTTCATTCAAGTCGGATGGAAGTAGGACCGATGGTGCAGGGCAAAGTAGGATGACAGTTGTACAACAGTCGTGTCATGCCTGTGTGAACATGGCCTTAAAGTGGAGGTTCACCCTCAAAAAAATTCTGACATCACATGGAGTCGAGCCATCCTACAGACAGAATGCCGGTGTTTTTTTTCTCTCAGCACATACCTCGTTATCACGATTTTCACCCCCCGGCAATCCCGCGGGACTGGGCGTTCCCAAGCACTGCCTGAGATTGACAGGCTTCCAAACGGCGCATACTGCGCGTCACAGGTTGCTGAAAAAACCCGAACGTCGGTGCGGCTCTATGCGGTGCCTGCGCACCGACGTTCTGTCGGCAACCTGTGACGCGCAGTATGCGCCGTTCGGAAGCCTGTCACAGGCAGTGCTTGGGAACGCCCAGTCCAGCGGGATTGCCGGGGGGTGAAAATCGTGATAACGAGGTATGTGCTGAGAAAAAAAAAAACACTGGCATTCTGTCTGTAGGATGGCTCGACTCGATGTGATGTCAGAATTTTTTTTGAGGGTTAACCTCCACTTTAAGGGAGTGCTCCTAATAGCAGCTTGTTACCTGTATACAAGGCCTGTCCACAGAAGCAATCAGATTCCAATCTCTCCACAATGGCCACAACCAAAGAGCCGGCCAAGGATGTCAGGGACAATGTGGTAGACCTACACAAGATTGAAAGGGGCTACAAGACCATCGCCAAGCAGCTTGGTAAGAGGGCGACAGTTGGTGCAATTATTTGCACATAGAAGAAACACAACAACAATCTCTCAAAGTCTTGGGCTCCATGCAAAATCTCACCTCGTGGAGTTTCAATGATCATGAGAAGAACGAGGAATCAGACCAGAACTACACGGAAGAATCTTGTCAATGATCAAGGCAGCTGGCACCATAGTCACCAAGAAAACAAATCGGCAACACTATGCCGTGAAGGACTGAAATCCTGCAGCTCAAGAAAGCACATGTACGGGCCCGTCTGAAGTTTGCTAAAGAACATCAGACGAGACCAAAAATTTAGCTCTTTGGCATCAACTCAACTTGTGTTTGGAGAAGGAATGCTGCCTATGACCCCCAAGAACATCCCCTTCGTCAAATGTGGAGGTGAAAACATGATTTGGGGTGTGTTTTTCTGCTAATGGACATGCCAACTTCACTACAAAAGGGACGATGGATGGGGCCATGTATTAAAATGGGGGAAAACTATGTGCATACCAAACGGGGAAAAGGAAAGTAATTAAACCTAAAATCAGTAGCAGCCACCTAAAAAAAAATTCACACAAACAAAACTGCACGATTAATCCCGAAGAGAATTGCGATCCCAATTCTCCCCGGAATGACCCGCGATTCTTGTGTTACCGCCGGTTCCACGTAACCAGCGTGAAACGCAAATGGCGCCGATATCGGAACCAACGTCAGCAGCCTGCGCCACTTGATGGATGCCTAGGCTTCTCTCACATTTCTGTACAACTGTAGTGTGTATCCATGCGCCACCCAATGGTTGATGGCGGTACTGCTTCTGATGTATAAAAAAAAAAAAAAAAAAAAAAAAAGACCAGTGATATGTCTATAATGTTAAAGACCATATAACTCCTATGAAAAAAGCAGAATCAACGTTTGATTCTGCTTTTTTCATAGGAGTTATATGGTCTTTAACATTATAGACATATCACCGGTCTCTTTTTTATATATTTATATTTTCAGATAAATCAGATTTGGGGGGGGGGGGGGGGTTCTGGCATTCAGTTTGAGAATCGTGATCTTTATAGTCTAAGCTAAAGAATCATGATTATCATTTTGACCAGAATCGTGCAGCTCTACACATAAACAAATAATGAATATAGGAGGTACCATCAAATCTTGGGCGAGAACCCCCTTCCCTCAGCCAGGACATTGAAAATGGGTCCGTGGATGGGTATTCCAGCATGAAAGTTACACAAAACAAAGGAGTGGCTCAAGAAGATGCACATTAAGATCCTGGAGCGGCCTAACCAGTCTCCAGACCCAAATCCCATATAAAAAAAAAAAAAAAAAAAAAAGTGGCGAGTTGAAGGTACGAGTGGCCAAACATCAGCCTTGAATCATTAAAGCGGGGGTTCACCCAAAAATACATTTTTAACATTACATTCAGCCGAGTTGCCCTAATGACAATCAGCTGTTTTTTTTTTTCTGTACATACGGACTTTCACTGCCGTTTCCGGGTAGGTCTTCTGCGGGACCGGGCGTTCCTATCCGATTGACAGGCTTCCGACCTTCGCAGTCACGAGTTGCTGAAAGAAGCCGAACGTCGGTGCGGCTGTATACGGCGCCTGCGCACCGACGTTCGGCTACTTTCGGTGACGCGTAGTATGCGACGGTCGGAAGCCTGTCAGATAGGAACGCCCAGTCCCTAAGAAGACATACCCGGAAACGGCAGTGAAAGTCGGGATGTACAGGGAAAAAAACAGCCGATTGTTATTAGGACAACTCGGCTGAATGTAATGTTAAAAATAGATTTTTTGGGTGAACCTCCACTTTAATGACTTGGAGAAGGAGGAGTGTGACAAAATCCCTCCTGAGATGCAAACCTGGTGGGCGAAGTACAAGAAACGTCTGACCTCCGATTGCCAACAAGGGTTTTGCCACAAAGTACCAAATCATGTTTTGTGAAGGGGGTCATACTTATTTCACACATTAAAATACAAATTTTTAACTTTCAGACGCATTTTCCTGTTGTCCGTCTGTTAAAATAAACCTACCATTAACCACTTAACGCCCGCCGCACGCCTATTTACGTCCACAGAATGGCACGTACAGGCAGATGGGCGTATATATACGTCCTTGCCTTCTAGCGGGTGGGGGGTCCGATCAAGACCCCCCCCCCGCTGCGTGCAGCTTACCTCGGGGAGCGATCCGGGACGACGGCGTGGCTATTAGTTTAGCCGCCCCCTCGCGATCGCTCCCCGGAGCTGAAGAACAGGGAGAGCCGTATGTAAACACGGCTTCCCCGTGCTTCACTGTGGCGGCGCATCGATCGAGTGATCCCTTTTATAGGGAGACTCGATCGATGACGTCAGACCTACAGCCACACCCCCCTACAGTTGTAAACACACACTAGGTGAACCCTAACTCCTACAGCGCCCCCTGTGGTTAACTCCCAAACTGCAACTGTCATTTTCACAATAAACAATGCAATTTAAATGCATTTTTTGCTGTGAAAATGACAATGGTCCCAAAAATGTGTCAAAATTGTCCGAAGTGTCCGCCATAATGTCGCAGTCACGAAAAAAAATTGCTGATCGCCGCCAATAGTAGTAAAAAATAAAAATGCAATAAAACTATCCCCTATTTTGTAAACGCTATAAATTTTGCGCAAACCAATCGATACACTTATTGCGATTTTTTTTGACCAAAAATAGGTAGAAGAATACGTATCGGCCTAAACTGAGGAATTTTTTTTTTATATATATATATATATATATATATATATATATATATATATATATATATATATATATATATATATATATATATATATATATTTTTGGGGGATATTTATTATAGCAAAAAGTAAAATATATTGATTTTTTTTCAAAATTGTCGCTCTATTTTTGTTTATAGCGCAAAAAATAAAAACCGCAGAGGTGATCAAATACCACCAAAAGACAGCTCTATTTGTGGGGAAAAAAGGACCCAATTTTGTTTGGGAGCCACGTCGCACGACCGCGCAATTGTCTGTTAAAGCGACGCAGTGCCGAATCGCAAAACCTGGCCTGGGCATTTAGCTGCCTAAAGGTCCGGGTCTTAAGTGGTTAATTATAGCCTGATCATTGGTCCGTGGGCAAACGTACAAAATCAGCAGGGGGATCAAATACTTTTCCTCACTGTATGTGTGAACAAGCCCTTAATGTTCATTGCATTAAAGTCGTTTTAAAGTCAAAACGTTTTTACCTCAAAGCATTTAGCAAAAAATAAATAAAAAAATGCTTCACTACCGGTCTGCAGGATTTGCAGATAACAGACACCAAGGAATCTTTAAAGTGTTTGTCAAGGTCAGAAATTCTCTATAGTTCCATCTGGTATAGAACACTAAACTCCCCAGTGGATGTCATTTAAGAAAAAAATATGCGGTATAATAGCTTACTTCACAGCGCCGCTCAGCTGACTGCCCACCGGTCTCCTATCCTGATCCGATAGCTGCGGGGGGAGGTGCTGGTAAGCCCCCCGCTGACATCAGCCGAGATGAGGAGACCAGCAGGCAGTCACGTGAGTGCCGAACAGCACTCTGAGGCAAGCCATTATACTGCATATTTTTTTTTAAATGGACATCTACTATATAATAGATGGAACTACGGAAGAAAAAAAACAAACAAACACACTTTAGAGCAGATGGGGAGGATCTGTGAGATGACAAGCAGGGAGGGGAGACACAGACAGTGCAGGGCTTATGGAGGTACGTACGCCAACAGTGTCAGGGCTCGGCAGCCCCAATTATCCTGGTCAGCGTACAGAGGGCAGAAACTGGCAGGATCACCCAGGGATTTCAGGTTTTACAGGGGGCCAAATTACACAGCACAAGCACTGAGCTGTACAACATGCTTTAAACGGTTCACAACCAGCTCCTGTAGATACAAGGCGGCAGAACGGGACGGCTGGGCAAAAGTCACCAAACAGGGAAAAGGAAAGTAATTAAACCTAAAATCAGTAGCAGCCACCTAAAAAAAAAAAAAATGTTCACACATAAATAAAACTGCACGATTAATCGCGAAAAGAATTGCGATCTCGATTCTCACTTTGAAATTCCCGCCGTGCGAGCGGGTGCCCCTACCGCAAGCTATGACCATGCCCACGGGACCCGCGGACTCGATGTCCACCAGTGTCCTGCAGAACGGGCAGAGGCAAGTGTAAACATACATCTCCCCGTTCTGCCTAGCAACACCGTCACCGATTGTCTGTTCCCGATCACAGGGAACAGACAATCAGTGATGTGTCTGTCACATGTAGCCACGCCCACCCCAACAGTAAGAATCACTCCCTAGGTTACACTTAACCCCTTTAACTGCCAGTGTAATTTTCACAGTAATCAGTGCATATTTATAGCACTGATCGCTGAAAAAATGACAATGATCCCAAAAATTTGTCAAAAAGTGTCCCCCATAATGTCGCAGTCACGATATATTAAAAAAAAAAAAAAATGAAAACAAACAAAAAAAAAGCTGATCATTACTAGTTAAAAAAAAAAAAAAAAAAAAAAAAGTATGCCATAAAACTATCCCCTATTTTGTAGACGCTATAACTTTTGCGCAAACCAAACCTTTTGCGATTTTTTTACCAAAAATATGTTGAAGAAATATGCATCAGCCTAAACTGAGGGAAAAAAAAGTTAATATTTTTGGGGGATATTATAGCAAAAAATATTTTTTTTCAAAATTGTCGCTCTATTTTTGTTTATAGCACAAAAAATAAAAATCGGGAGAGGTGATCAAATACCACCAAAAGAAATCTGTATTTGTTGGAAAAAAAGGACATCAATTTGTTTGGGAGCCACGTCGCACGACCGCGCAATTGTCAGTTAAAGCGACAGTGCCGAATCGCAAAAAATGCTCTGGTCTTTGACCAGCAATACGGTCCGGGCGACCAGCTCACATTTACGGATCAGAATGGCACCCCTGCACGAAACCCCATAGGGGTTTTATTTTAATAGCCAACAGAGGGTGCGAGCGCCCGCTGCACAGCGTAAAACACAAATCCCTGTGCCGTCAGGAAAGGAGACATGCCGTTTGTACCTAGCAAGTAGGAACAGCGATATGTTCCTACTTGCTCTCCTACTCCGTCCTATCCCTATACAGTTAGAACACACTGAGGTAACACACATTTGACCCGTTGATCGCCCTAGTGTTAACCCCTTCAATGTCTGACATTTCCACAGTAATCAGTGCATTTTTAGGCTGCATTCACACCTGAGCGTAGCGTTTTGGCGTGATTTTGCAGCGTTTTTTACCGCGATTTTGGACAGGTCTAGGGTCACAAATGTTGTAAAACAGAAAAACGCCCAAGCCCAACGCCGCTTCGAGCGACAAAAAAGGGTCCAGAACTTGTTTGAGTTTCAGGCGTTTTGGAGTGGAGATGTGAACCATCTCCATTGAGAATAATGTATTTTTTTCCCCCCCCTCGAGCGTTTTGGAGCTTCATGCTTCAGGCGACAAAACGCTCAGGTATAAATGAAGCCTTATAGCACCGATTGCTGTGCAAGTGTCAATGGTGCCAAAAGTGTCCAATACTGCAAAAAAAAAAAAACGCAGATCAATGTAATTACTAGAAAAATAATGCCATAAATCTTTCCCATAGTTTGTAGACACCATAACACCCAAAAGAAAGCTCTATTTGTGGGGGAAATAAAAGGACGCAAAGTTTGGTTGGGTACAAAATTGCATGACCACGCAATTACAGTTAAAGCAGCGCAGTGCCAAATTGTAAAAAGTGCTTTGGTCAGGAAGGGGGTAAAACCTTCCTTAGGTGGTTAAAATCTGACCCTTCAGAAAGTATCAGGTTTCTAGCTCCCTGCAAAAAAAAAGGGGACCTTCCAATAACACAGACAACCTTTCTCCCCCCATTCACAACCCCATCCAAAACCGTCACACACACAGGAATTCAGCACTGTCTTTACTTGGGCTGGTACTTTAGGTCCATGCCCGCCATGCTGACCGCGGAAAGCCAGCTGTGACTGCAGCTTCACAGCCAGTTCCCCACTATGTGCATTTTTCCCCCCTCTCATACAGAGCCATGCCGATCAGTGACACGGGCGGAGCACCGCTCTCTGCCACATTTTTTCCAATTGTGACAGCTAGAGGGGAGGGAGAAGAACCCTGTTAGTTGCCACAGCGGGGATCGGGGAGGCGGTCCGTTCATAACATGTTACACCTTGAATATAGACGCAACATGTTACCCAACAATATTTCATCACAGTTGGGTCAATTTTGGTGAAAGGTCCAAGGGCCCATTTAGATTTTGTGGGGAGTTTCCACATTAAAACCAGTGTTGTGGGCTGAATGGACTGCCTTATTGCATCTTAGGCCCATTGCTTGGTTACCAAGTGACACTTGTATTTAGGACCCCATGTGTTCAGGGTCAATGCTGGATTGCAGAAGACCTGCTGTCTGGGGCTCCATCCCATAAACACATAGGGGTCAATTCACCAAAATACTGTACGACTTAAAAGCGCATATCGATCTCAAAGTAGCTAGATCACTAACAAAACGTTATTTAACAAATGCGTTAAAAGAGGTTGCAAACCCTCGTGGGTTTTAACCTCAATGAATTGTATTTATTGTAGCGCACCAGCCCCATAGAGCCCCTTTATACTTACCTGAGCCCGATCGTTACTGCGCCAGGGACAAGCACACCCGCTCCAGCAGGTGAATTGGGTCCTGATTGAAAAGATGGATAGCAACGCAGCTATTGGCTCCCGTTACTATCAAATCCAATGATGAGGGGCCAAGTCCTGCTGTCTGTCAATGGATGCAGCAGCAGGAAACGGAAGCGTGCCTGCACGAATGCCCCAAGGGAGAGCACTTCTCCGATGGGGCACTCAAGAAGAGGAGGAGCAAGGAGCACTGCTGAGGGACCCCAAAAGGGAAGGATCGGGGCTACTCTGTAAAACTGAGATCCGTTTAGGTCCGCTGAACAGGATTGATGACAGGTCTGTCTCCACTCACTGTGCAGAGACGGACCCGTCAGTCCTGTTCTCTATGGGGAGATCGGACGAAAACAGGGTCTTCGTGCATCTGGATTTCACGGACAGAATCGAATGTCTGGACATGTCAACGCAGACATCTGCCGCTCCATAGAGGTGCATGGAGCGTCTGATCAGGTTCCACCTGAAAAGCAGACAGGCAGATCTGAAAGCCTGCGTGAAAGGAGCCTTAATGTTTACGATTTTCTATATTTAGCGCTTAAATTTAGTGTTATTTTTATGTTTTTGCAATGTTTTAGGAGGAAAATCGTTTTGTTAGGCCTCGTGCACACTGAGGTTTTAAAAATGCCAGTAGAGCAAGCTGTAGAATTTGTTATGCAATGATTTTTGCAGTAGCGTTTTTCAGCTTTTTTTTTTAAAAAACACAACTACAACTTTGCAAAAGCTTATTTATGAATCAAAAACACAATTTAAGCTTTTTTCAGAGTTGGAGCATTTTTACAGTTGAAAAACGCACCAGTCCATTTCTTTTACCCAGACACAAAACACTGTTAAAAGCATGTGTGCATGGACAAATTAGGAAAACATGCTGGGGAGTTTACCGGCTGCATATAAAACAAACCAAAAAAACAAACAAACAAAAAAAAAAAAACGCAAAAACCCAACACAGCAGCTGTAAAAAGGTTCCATGTGCATGCGGCCCAAGGCTCTGTGCGATTTGGGAACCACTGGCTCACTGCGAAGCGCTGCGAGTGTCAATAAAGTTAGACACCCCCAAATCTATTAGCGGAACGCAGTGTGAACTGTGGAATCAGATCACACGAGTCTGAACACTAATGTGATTCGATTCCAGTGTGCGCCAAAAAAAAGGGCCCTGCACCATGTTGGCGATTTCAGCCATACAAACTGTACGGCTGAATTTGCATTGCATAGACATCGCTTGTGATGTGCACAGTAATGCTGGGCGAACTGAATGCAACGTCTGCACACAGTGTAAGCCTATCCCAAGACTCCTTTCACACTGGGGCAGTTTGCAGGCGCTTTTGTGCCAAAAATAGCACCTGCAAACCAACCTGAAACAGCGGCTGCTTCTCCACCTGTTTCTCCAGTGTGAAAGCCAGAGGGCTTTCACACTAAAGCGGTGCGCTGGCTGGAAAAAAAAAATCCTGCTAGACGCATCTTTGAAGTTGTGTGTATACCGCCCCTAGCATTGGGACACCGCTGCTTTCCCGCCGTCACAGCGCCTCTGTAGAGGCGCTTTTCAGTGGTTTAACCCTTTCAGACACTAATGGGGGTAAAAACCACCCCGCTAGCGGCCGAAGAGCGCCACAAAATTAGCGGAAATAGCGCCACTTAACCGACACCGCACCTCCCACCCCAGTGTGGGGCCTTTATGCAGGCACACAAATAATGAGAAAGCGAAAACATTGTGCGACTTCATTCAAGATTGATGCAACTGGTAAAATATTACAATGCATTTTTATTCCAGAGCTCAGGGTAGAACATTTCCACATGGATAAATTGTATACTTTTAACTTGCTGCTCAGTACAGGGTTCCCCTCATTTTCTGCTAAAATACCGTAGCCTACACCAGATACAGAAAGTGGGTTTAGCGAATTGACTGAAATGCAATCATTTAGTAAACAAACCGCTAAATACCTTTTCTCAGCCAGTATATAGCAGCCTTGTGACTTCTATCAGTTCTGGTTAAAGGGGTGTTCCAGTCATTTTTAATGTTTATTAAAAGTCAGCAGCTACAAAAAAAAAAGTGTAGCTGCTGGCTTTTAATAAACATACACTCACCTGCTCCACGTTCCAGCGATGTGCCGGCCAGGGCTTCGCTCCTCTCCCCCCCCCCCCCCTCTCTGGCTGGTGACTTCATTCTAAGTGTGGGCACCCGACCGTGACAGCTTTCGGCTTCATGGCTGGGCACCCACTGTGCATGCGCGAGCGGTGCTGCGCCATACGATTGGACAGGCGATCACCTGGGACCTGTCACGTGTCCCTGGCGATCGCCTACAAGGATGGACTGCCAAAAGGCGATATGACGCATCGCCTTAGCAGCCCCTCGGCGGAAGGGGGAAGTGGGACAGGAAGTCCCACTCCTCCTGAAGCCCCCCACTCCCCCCCCCCCCCCAAAGAAAAATTACATGCCAAATGTGGCATGTAAGGGGGCGAGGAGTGGATTAAACGGAAGTTCCACTTTTGGGAAACCGAAAAAAAATGTTTAAACATTAGATTGATGCTCATTTTGTCAAGGGGAATCTGGTGGGGTTTTTTTTAAATCGAAGCTGTACTTACCGTTTTAGAGAGCGATCTTCTCCGCCGCTTCCGGGTATGGTCTTCGGGACTGGGCGTTCCTATTTGATTGACAGGCTTCCGACGGTCGCATACATCGCGTCACGAGTAGCCGAAAGCCGGTGCAGCTCTTATACGGCGCCTGCGCACCGACGCTCGGCTACTTTCGAAAATCGTGTATGCGACCATCGGAAGCCTGTCAATCAAATAGGAAGGCCCAGTCCCGAAGACCATACCCGGAAGCGGCGGAGATCGCTTTTTTTAAAAAAAAACACCCGATTCCCCTTGACAAAACGAGCCTCAATCAATGTTAAAAATTTAACTTTTTGGGTGAACCTCCACTTTAAGCTTGTAGGAGGAGTTTTCATACAGCACTGAGCAGTCTATCAGGATACAGGACCCCTGACCCTCTGTCCGGACAGTGCCGATTGGCCCTGTGCTGATCACATGCACTCTTCCAAGGAATAAAACTAGCAATACACACCAAACTGAGCATGTGCAGCCCGACTCCAAAAGCTCGGTCTTATCTGGACATGTTCCTGAGTTAGTGGATGAAGGAGGAACTGTGCATAAAGGATCAACCAGCTTTTTTACACAATACAGATTAACCCCCCATTAGGTTCCACAGGGAGCATAAAAATCATGCTTTAAATACATATACAGGCTGTTTTACTGTTGTGTGTTTAGTAACATGTTAAACATTTTTCAATTTGCCTCACATTCCATATTTTACTTTGATGAATTGACCATTATCACACGCGAGAACGTGACCTTTAGGTGAAAAGGGAAAAGTCCCTGAAAGACACACATCTCTACAAAACCCCATAAGGTGGCGTACGCCAGCCTCAGCCTGGGCACCAAAGCAGGCCACGCCTCCATATTCCACAGCTTGGTCATGGCATTGCCATGAACTGGGACTAGTGCGGTCCTTGTCTTTACGCCACACCTGTAAATTCCGTTTGGGCCACGTGACATTCATATCGCATGAGGAGATCCTTTAGGCTGCATTCACACCTGAGCGTTTATCGCCTAAAGCGAGACGCTCAAAAACGCTAGAGGGGGAAAAAAAAAATACATTATACATATATTCCTATGGAGATGGTTCACATCTCCACTTCAATATGCCTGATGCCGAACGCCTGAAGCTCAAACAAGTTCGACCCTTTTTGTCGCGCGTATCGGTCATTTTGGAGCATTTTCCATTTCCCATAGAAAGTAATGGAAACGCTCGATTCAAGCGACTAACGCTACAACGAGCGTTTCCGTTCCTTTAATCAATAGAACATTTCACCCAGGCAGAAGATTAAAAAAAAAATCTACCAACATAGCAACAAGTGATGAAAAGATGATCATTTTTTCCTATTGGCTAAAATAAAAAACGTTGAAGTACAAAAACGTCGGACGACGCTGTATGCAAACGCGTGAAAAAGCGCGACAAAACGCCGGAAAATACGACCGAGGGCTTTGGTGGTGAATGCTGGCTTATAGTAAATTGACCCCAGAGGGCCCTAAAACGAGTGTACGACTCTGCACACCATTCAGCGCCCCAGCCTGGCAGACTTTGAAAGGCAGCAGGGCTGGACGCTGCATGCGTCTCCTGGGTGCCAAGCCGCTAGACGGCCCGTGTGGAAGAGGCAGACTCGCAACATTTTCATCGTGCTGCCGCATTGATCTGGATGTGGCTTGCAAAAAAAAATAGATAACACTGAAGTCAGTTGAGCATTATTGCACATTTTAGCAGAACGTGCAAATGTACATCCAGCTTAAAGTGCCGTTACATTTCAATTTTAAACGATGATATCAGCGCTTGCCATGTGTGCGGCGTTCATCTTCAGCCTGTGGTTGCCGCCGTACATTAGACCTCTCATCACTCAGGGTGTGCGCTTCAATAACCAGGATGTTCAAGGAAGCGCAATGTGACCTGGAGTTGGGGTGGGACACTGCGAAACGTTAGGTGTCATGCCCCCCCCCCCCCACAGAGGGATTGGCGAGTTATTAGGTTGATGACTGTGAGTGGCCAAAACTGACCCAAAGTCCCTTTCCCAGGGCGAAGGTCCACCAAATATTTTATTCATGGACCCCGAAAGGCACCATGAAGGCCGATACACCTAAAATGTAGCATGTCAAATGTTTTTTAGTGCAACCGGGACATGAACTGCAGCTACTAAAAAAAAACGCATTCTCTCTACAGCAAAGGGTGCAACAACCACATCTAATGTGAACATGGCATTAGCGAGTTATCTGCAGCTAATCTATTCCTTACTTTTATTCAGCCAGGTAGATGTGAATTAATGTCAAAAGCAACCCAATTCCAGCCAATTGGTTATTCCTTTTTAATTTAGGACCGATAAAGCGTTTTCCTGTGATCGCCAAACTAACAAAAAAAAAAAAAAAAAAAAAAAAAAAGACACACACACACACACGAGCAGTTTCCAACTTCTGGCAATACTGCCGGTGATCTGCCGATATGGTTTCCGGCTAACGAAGAAAGTTCCTTTAAGGACTGCGCAGGGGGCAATCCTTAACAGAAATCACCGAAACTCTTGGCCGGCATCCAGGGCGATGTGGATTTTGAGGAAAGTGGCCAGTCGGCCTCGCTCGAGGACAGCTCGCTCGGCCTCCTGGCTCTTTTTTTTTTTAACATCCTCCAATCCACGGGGATATTAAAGAATGAGCCTGGATGCCGGCCGAGGTTCGAGATTTCCGTCGGCAAGTTTGCCGCCTGCGCAGTCCTTAATGGAACTTTCTAGTTAGGGGAACCTTACCGACAAGTCACTGGGTTTAGACCCCTTTCACACTGAAGAATTTTTACAGCGTTTTTTAGCGCTATTAAAAGGCTCTCCATGCATCTCAATAGACCCTTTCACACTGAGTTCGCAGCAGTATCTTTGGAGCAGCTTTTGGGCGCTGAAAGAAGACGCTCCAAAAACGCCCCTCTAGTGAAATGAATGCGCTGTAAAAAACACCTTGCCCTTTCCACACTGAGCACTGCGAGAAACGCCCTAAAACGTTAGGGTCTTAGCGGGGCTTTACCAGCCGTTTTTCGGGCGCTGGCAGTGTGAAAGGGCTCTTGAAAGCACTCGGCTTTCATAGGCAGATGAGAGCTTCTTTCATGCGCTTTACAGCCTTTTTTGTATGCCAAAGTGCCTGAAAAACACTCTAGCACACGAAAACGCCCCAGTGTGAAAGGGGCCTTAGGGACATTTTAGGACTGTGCTTACTGGCTGTTTGGCGTTTGTTTGGACGGCGGATGTCCTACCGACCATAAGCAGACGCACTGTGGGCAGAACAGGTCAAGGGCAGCCTGTTGCGACGCTGTGTACGAACGCCAAGGGCAGCGATGGACACCACCCAAGTACGCAAGCCCTTAAAATGTAGGTTTAGATTTGTGTCTGACGGCATTGGGAAGAGAATCTCACTTCCTGTCCTTTAGCGATGTTCATATATGAAACAGGGGCATGGTTGTCAGAGGAGTCTCAGTTCCCGACACCATGATGTCCATACATGAAACTGGGGGCACGGTTGTCAAGACAGGAGTCTCACTTCCTGTTTCATGTATGGGCATCATGCCGACAGGGGCATGGTTGTCAGACTGAGGAGTGTCACTTCCTGTCAGCATGATGCCCATACATGAAATGGGGGGGGGGGGGGGGGGGGGGGACGGTTGTCACGACAGGAGGAGAGTCTCACTTCCTGTCACCACAATGTCAATACAATTTATTATTTTTTTAAATATATGGTGTCATGGCTATTACCAGACAGAATAGTTTCTCCTTCTTACCAAGATGCCCCATACATGAAACTGAATGCAGGAGGCAACGTTTGAGAACACCCAAGCACACAGGCTCTTGAAATGTTTTGGTCTGTGACCCCATTGGGTAACATTTCTCACTTCCTGTCACCATGTCTATATATGAAATAGGAGCAACAGAAAAGTCACATCACCAAGATACCTGTACATGGGGTCACAACTAAAAAACACAAAACCTCCTGCGCTCTATGGTTTCGCCAAACCGGGTACAGCAGTGTAGTCCAACGGCAAAAATCAGAAGTCTTGCAGCCCTCCACAGAACAAAAGGGTGTTCATATGGCTAAAACGAAAACAGAAAAGAAAGGAGGGCGCACCGACCTTGTGCATTACCACTTAAAATGTATTAAAACAGAATAAAAAGCAATGGTCCCTACTCACAAACAATCATAAGTAAGCGCTTTACAGACAACTGACTGGACCTCGCGGCAACCTGCCAGTGGAACTTCAGGACAGTTGAACGGCTGATGCGTTTCTGGGGCGCACCCCCCTTCTTCAAAGCCTGGATAGTCCGTGATCACGGACTATCCAGGCTTTGAAGAAGGGGGTACGCCACAGAAATGCATCAGCCGTTCAGATGTCTGAAGTTCCACTGGCAGGTGCTGCATGGGGTCACAACTGTCAGACAGTCTCATGACCCCAACCATGAAATGTGGCCACAATTGTTACCCAACAGAGGAGTATCTCTCACTTCTGGTCACAGAGATACCCAGATATGAAATGGTGATATTGTTGTCACCAAACAAGATTTACAGACTTGAAACTAAAGATGTGTGCGTCCCCACTGAGGACATTTCCCGTCACTTCCTGCCCTGTGAAGAGGGGAGGGGCCAATCTCCCCACTGGGGACGTAGACGGCTACAAACCCGATAGAGGATGTGACACTTCCCGGCTCCGTCCTAAAAAAATCAGGATAGCAACAGCGAGAGTCTGAATTTAGGAGAACGGATGACTCCAGAACAATGGAGGCATTCTACAATGAGATGTCCGATCAGATAATGACATGAGCACCTTGTGTGAGAGAGGCAGAGCTGCTCCAGGTAGGTACACTGACCCAGCCACCCCCCCCCCCTGCACACCTCCAGTGTGGTGGAGTCCAGTTGGCACACCTGTGTCGTGATCAGAAGAAGTCTGGATGGTGACACAAACTCCAAGATAAAAAAGTGTATCTTCAATGAAACTGCATTGGAAAAAATAAATAAATTTAAAAAAGACACACAAGGGGGAAAAAATAATATTAAAAAAAAAAAGTTTAAGTGATGAAGTTGGCATGACACGCATGATCATAACCAGGTCAAAGCAAAACGCGCGAACCCCCCACACGCTTTGAAGCCCTTTTATTGAAAGTTAAAGTAAAGTTAATCTCAGTGTTTTAGAGCCGCCATCTGGACTTTTCTTCTGATCAGGAGCTCACTGTATTGATCACGATCACAGATTCCTGGTGGGGGGGGGGGGAAATGATCATTAATTAATAGCCTTCCCCATAGAGGAGCGTGGACACCGACCCTTCCATTCCCTCATCCATTGACCAGACCAGGTCCTGAAACCCACATTTGTGGTCAGTTTGTTGTGACAACCAGGGCCATCTTCAGAACCCGGGCCATCTCAGACCAAATCCTGTGTTCAACGGAAAAAATTCTAAGCCAACCCTGGGGGCCACCTTATCAGGGGCCGGGCCCTCAGCTTCGGGGCCAGATCCAACAATGGCGACATTTTCATGAGGCGCCAGGGCCACCTTGGTGATCCCCCGGGGACCCGGATCCCCCAGGTCGGAGGGGGGGGCTGGGGGAGACAGCTTTGTGACCCTGGATCCCCAGGGGCCCCCCCCCCCCCCACCTTCTTGGCAACTGCAGATCCCAGCTTCAGGGGCCCCCCCACCTTCTTGGCAACCCAGACCCCCAGGCTCTGGGGGGCCCTGCCTTCTTTGTGACTCCAAACCCCCAGCACCGGGGAGGGGCCCCACCTTCTTGATGACCCCAGTTCCCCCACCTTCTTGATGACCCCACCTTCTTGATGACCCCAGATCCCCCAGCTCCAGGGAGGGGCCCCACCTTCTTGATGACCCCAGATCCCCCACCTTCTTGATGACCCTAGCTCTGGGGAGGGGCCCCACCTTCTTGATGACCCCAAATCCCCCACCTTCTTGATGACCCTAGCTCCGGGGAGGGGCCCCACTTTCTTGATGACCCCAGATCTCCCACCTTCTTGATGACCCTAGCTCCGGGGAGGGGCCCCACATCCCCCACCTTCTTGATGACCCCAGATCCCCCACCTTCTTGATGACTCCAGCTCCGGGGAGGGGCCCCACCTTCTTGATGACCCCAGATCCCCCACCTTCTTGATGACTCCAGCTCCGGGGAGGGGCCCCACCTTCTTGAGGACCACAGCTCCACCTTCTTGGTGACCCCAAACCCCCCCAGCTCCAGGGGGGCGCCTTCTTGGTGACCACAGATCTGGGGGGGGACCTTCCCAAGGGGCAGATCCTGAGCTGTAGGGGCACCTTCCTGTTAGCCCCCCAGCTTTGGGGCCATTTCTAGGATCACTTATCACCTCCCCCTGGTGGTAGATATGAGTGTAGTCCTCCCAGTACAGGGGAGTGAGGAGAAGTCCTCTAACCTGGAACATTTCTCTAACAAGGACATTCCATTCCAGGGACACCAGTCCCAGCACAGGGACCTCTCCTGGGCCCACAATACATTATATAAATAAAGTCGCCGACCCCCCTCCCTCCCCACCCCCCCGCCGCCATATTGGCTCAGCCCCCTCCCTCAGGTACTCACTGCCCAGCTTGATGGCGCTGAAGCCGGCAGGCACAGAGGCGGCTCCTCCCGCGGCTCCTCCGGGGGGCCCCTTGGCAGCTCCACCCTGGGCCGGGTCACCGAAGGCCTCGGGCCGGGCCCGGTTGGCGCCGCTCATACTGAGGAGCGAGGAAAGCAGACGCTGAATGGTGCCGCCGCCGCCACACACACACACACACACACACACTCCCGGGCCGCGCAGCTTCCTGGGAACCCGAGTCCTCTCCTCCGCTCCGCCAATCAGCGCTGGACCACCTCCTGACTACAATTCCCAGCCTGCCCCACGGCACGACACAGGAACAGGGCCCAGGGTATTGTGGGCGACCGAGTGCGCGAACTACCAGAGAGGTGACGCCGAGAGACTACATTTCCCAGAGCGCAACGGGACAGGAGGGCGACGACAGAGTGCGCCCTCTGCTGTCAGGAGAGTTTAACACCACTAGGTAAAGGGCGATTTATTATCCCCATTCAAAGTCATAGGATTGAGAGGGACAGGAATAATAATAATAATAATAATAATAATAATAATAATAACAACAACAACAACAACAATAATAATCTTCCCACATCAGATAAACTGGAGCAATATATATATATATATATATATATATATATATATATATATATATATATATATATATATATATATATATATATATATATATGTATATATATATATATATATATATATTTAAAATGTTTATTTATTTTGTAGAAAACCTTTAATTTGTCTTAAATGTTTAGCTTATTTACATGTATTTTTTTGCAGCAGCAAATGTTTATTTTATCCCGATTTTTATTTTAAGGTCTCTTAATTATTTAAGACAAATTCATTGACACACATGGAGTAGTTACTCCATGTGTCTCAATGAAAACAATATATAAATATAATATATAAATATTGTTTTCATTGAGACACATGGAGTAACTACTCGATGTGTCTCAATGAATTTGTCTTAAATAATTAAGACACCTTAAAATAAAAAATTGGGATAAAAAAAACATTTGCTGCAAAAAAATATACATGTAAATAAGCTAAACATTTAAGACAAATAATTTAAAGGTTTTATACACTATCTATCCATCCATCTATCATGATAACAGTACACATGCCTAATATCTTATTACTATAGATTTAATAATTTTTATTGGATTTAAGGTTTTATTTTAAAAATGATAGAGTGATGGTTGATAATGCATTCAATGCTCTTATAAATATCCAAAATATTCTCATACTTTTATAGTTTTTTTTCAACACATTTTAAATTCAAGTAGAACTATGGAAAAAAAAAAAAAAAAAAACTATCCCCATTTTGGATAGTGTAAAGGAGGGTTATAACCCCCGTCAGATTTAATCCCCCTCCCCCCACCCCCCGCCATCTGTGTCAGTGGAGATTTCACTTCCCGTCCCATAGCCTAACAGGAAGTGGAAGGAAATCCCTCCAAAATAAAAATCTTGGGAACCCCCGGGTCACCAGAACTAGGGTCCCCAATTGGGAAGATTTCCACCCTTACTTTTCTGGTGACAACCCAAACATTGGGAAATTTATTTTACATTAATGGTAAACAGGACAAATAGAGGGGATTAATTCTACTCAACGGGGACACAGACAATAAAAACTGACCAGAGTTTTTAATCCCATCACCACTATCCAAAAACTAAGTTTTGCCTTTACATTGTCAGGTAAAAAAAAAAAAACACACACACACACACACACACACACACACACACACACACACGTATGTACATAAACATAATCCTATACCCACCCACAGTTGACCCAGAGGAAGGCAAAAAAAAAACCCGGCAAAGCATGATCCAAATTTTAGTTATACTCCAAGATACTACATAAAAAGAGTAGCTTAAAAATGCATAATTGAATTAGATGAAAAAAAACGAATCAAAATAAAGTAAAAAATGTCTAATGTATCACCATTATGACTTCTCTACATTATGATCTTCTAGGTTTATACATCATGCCTATAGCACTTTATATTCGGTTTTCTTAAAGCGGTTCTCCACCCTAAAGTGGAGTCCCGCTGATCGGAACCCTCCCCCCCCTCCGGTGTCACATTTGACACCTTTCAGGGGGGGAGGGGGGTGCAGATACCTGTCTAAAGACAGGTATTTGCACCCACTTCCGGCCACACGCTACGGGCAAAAGCAGGTTTTTCTGACTTCCCGTCTGTCGCCCGTTGTGTGCTGGGAACACTCGGCTCCCAGCACACAGCGTGTGAGCCAATCGGCGGGCGCAGCGCGACTCGCGCATGCGCCGTAGGGAACCGGGCAGTGAAGCCGCAGCGCTTCACTTCCTGGTTCCCTCAGCGTGGATGGAGGGGGGAGCAGCAGAGAGACGAGCGATCGCTCGTCCTCTGCTGCGATCGGCGCTGGACTCCAGGACAGGCAAGTGTCCTTATATTAAAAGTCAGCAGCTGCAGTATTTGTAGCTGCTGGCTTTTAATATTTTTTTCCCCATGGCACATCCGCTTTAAGCTGGTCATGCACTGCAACTATCTCTTGCAACCACAGGTTGCAGGAAAGAAATTTGCACAATCTATCTCCCCCCCCCCCCCAACACAGTCATTGTATTCTGGCAGGGGGGGTGCTGTGATTATGACTAGCCTGTAGTGATAATCACATGCAAGATCCAGCTGGTAGACCAATCAACCAGCTTTGGTACATTCAGCCTGCCCATACATGGTTAGACTCCCAGCCGGTTACTGATAAACCATCTATGGCCATATTAAAATAGTTTATTCCTGCCAAATCAACCTGTTACAATCATCCTGAGGAGGCAAAAACTGAATTCTATATTGACAAGATATCTTTATCCTCTTGTAGTGGGTCCCACTCCCTACTGAAAAGGGTTAACCAACCACTCATTTCACCTAGAAGATGAACAAGGTACTGCCACCTCTAAATTACCAGTGCCCTGAAGACTTCAATACCCAACTGGTCACAGCTCTGACATCAAGCACAATGCAGGACTAGCAGGACTGCATTGTACGAGACACCAAGGTTGGCCATAGACTAGGAAGTATTCTTTCCTTGAACTACAGGTTGAAGGAAAGCAAATTGCTTGGTTTATCCCCCCCCTCCCCATCAGTGTTGATAGGGGAATCCCTCCCTATTGCATTCCGATAGCGATGTCTCCTCGCCATCAGAATACAATGATCACTGCTTGAGGCTATATTCGGTGACAGGGATTGTACAAAAAAAAAAAAAAAAGATGGTTGTACTGAAGTCAACCGAAAGCCTGACCAGTACAACCAGCCTGCTCATAGATGGACCAAAATTTTGATTTGGCAATGGCCGGCTTAAAGACCCCTCTACATTCCAGGTGGTTAGACAAAAGACATGTACAGGATGCCGGGGGAGCAGGAAATAAGTTGACTAAATCACCTTATTCCTCATCCTCTAGGCCAGGGGTCTCCAAACGTTTTTATACAAAAAGGGGCACATTTAGGGTCCTTCAGACTCTAGGGGGGGCCGAACTATGGTCATAGGAAGTAGAAATTGACCCAGCATCAGTGGGTGCAAACAATGCCCCATTATTCGTGAGAAGAATTGCGCTCCATCATTGGCGTCACCTGGGACGAGCCGTGCCCCATTGGCGTCACCTGGGACGAGCCGTGCCCCTTTATTGGTCACTGAGGGGGAATTGTGCCTCAACCTTGGTGACCAAGGATGAAATATTGGCCCCTGGGCCACAGTTTGAAGACCATGTTGCAGAGTACAATTGCTGGGTGCAGCGGAGTCGATTCCGATCAGACGTTGTGGAGTAACAGGAACTGGCTTCTTTAGGTCACCTTACATGGTAAGAAACACAGAGGACCTCGACTATGGATCGCTTTACCAACTAATATCCGAATGGAAATTGATCACCTGGCCTTCAGAAAAAAAAAACGAAAGACCCATCTATTCTGAGGATCAAACTGAAGGAAAATGGATGCCAAGCGCCGCCGCCTTGAGGCGATTCAGTTCGCATTAGTAGCGCTAGATAAGCAATTCACACAGACAGAAAAAAAGAAACCAACAAGTACAGCACAATGTACAGGAAATTGAACACATCAAAGAAAAAGCATAACATCACTGAGCATTAGCGACATCTAGTGTCCCGTTTGTGAACTGCAGTCAATAGGCTAAGCTGAAAGTTGTTGCATCTCCAACAGACCACTGCTCTAGGCAAAAGGAGTAGTTAACCCATACAGTGGGGAGGGGGACCAAATGCAAGGTACAGATTTTTCTTCATCCCTAGAGTTCCTCTCTAAATCCTCCCATTTGACAATTTGACCAACTGAAATCTCCTTTAAGCACGATACATCCCAGCAGACCTTTGCCGTTGCCGACAGACAATGCAAAGAGAATATGCATGCATCTGCAATGAGGTCGTGAGAGAGGCTCGGCAGCCCCAAGGATGTGGTGCACCAAATCTGGTTAAACAATTAAAGCTCGACGTCCGACGGTACACAGTGCGGTTTTTCCGACCAGATGTCACCAACTTCACACAAACATCTTCCTTTCTTTGCTTCCTCTGCAACTTCCTTTTATTATCAAAAATCGAGCACATTTCTCATCACCATTTCCACTTTGAGAAAACAACCTGTTTACAGTAAAAAACGCAAACTTAAAAGAGAACCCTATTCCACACACACGCACGCACGCACGCAGTTAGTTACAGCCTGGTCTGACAGGCAGCAGCCAGGACTGTCTTTATTATTGACTGGACATTTTCTTGCCCCCAATGCAATTTTGTCTTCACCTTAAACATTCCAAAAACTGGTCCAGGCTCACCAATTAATGGCTAGAGGTTACTGCACATCCTTACTGCTCCTTGATTGGTTGCTAGAGGTTAATGCACATTACCGCTCACTGATTGGTTGCTGAAAGTTACAGCCTTATATCCATTTTTATCCTTTTATCATCCATTTACTTACAACACATGTTAGAAGACAAAGAAGTGCCATACTTGCGCACCAAAAACAGACACAAAATGGATATACTTATATCTAAAATTACGGAGGGCACAGTACAGGGGCCAGGATGGCACATACAAGCTAGAGGGCAGTAAAAAACCTGTTCTGACACTAGCTCAGGACTCTGCTCCATCTCCTAAACTCGCTATCACACCACGCTATTCCTGGCAGGCGCAATCTCATAGGGTCGGGCACATACCCATCTAGCCCACTCCAATATCCAGGAGGCTCCTCCTCGGGGATGTCCCTTTGGTCTATCAGGAGAGTGCCTACACAATTGGGGAGCAAGGTAGGGTATGGTACAGAGGGGCAGAGATTACAGTCTGTGGGGACAGTGGATCGCAATTCCCAGTACAGAGATTGGCGATGCGCTGTCCCAAACGTGGCTCCGATTTGGGGGAACTCTGACCGTTGGAGTGTATGGGCAGCCGCTTTGGGCCTGGGGCAGCTTCCCCTTTTGCCCAGTGGTAAAGATGGCCCTGGCAGCAGTCATGTACAGTGCTGAAACCAACAAAGTCAGTTACAGCCAGTCTGATGGGCAGCAGCCACAGTGCTGGGACCGGTGAAATCTCAGCCATGCACAGTTCTGGGACTGACAGTGTCAATTACAGCCTGACCTGACAGGCAACAGCCACGCAGTGCTGGGACTGATGCCAAAGCAGCCAAGTACAGTGTTGGAACCAGTGCAGCCAATCCAATAGGCCGCAGCCAAACGCCGTGGCAGCTGATGGGGCTGTGCCCCCCCCCCCTTCTTACAGCCATTAATCGGCTTTTCCTGTCAGTGCAAACTGAGGAAGCCCTGTGATCAGCTGTAATTGGTCACAGCTTATCACGTGGTAAGGAGCCTCCTTACAACGATCGGAGATGCAATGTATCAGTGATATATAATAAAAAAATATTTACACACTTCCTTGCCAGCGTCATTAGTACAGCGCATATTTTTAGCACCGATTACTGTTAGTTTCACTGGTCCCCAAAAGCATGTCACTTAGTGTCCGATCTGTCCACCACATCACAGACCCGCTACAAGTCGCTGATTGCCACCATTACTAATAAAAAATATAGGGCCGTCACTGATTACATCTTTCGTGTTCGATTAAACGATTATTATTTTTTTAATAGATTAATGGACTAATTTCGATTATAATGCACATACATTCTTCGGACCACCACCATATATAGTCCCTATACTGTAATGTCCAGATCTCCCCCCCCATACTGTAGGCCGTCGCCAGGTGTACCAAGATGTCCGCCGCTCCGGAGCTAGGCTGAAGCCGCGGCCTTTCCTATGGGCGAGACAGCGGAGCTCAATCCGCGGAACATAAAGATCAAAATTTTGATCGGTCAAATTTTTTTTACGATTATTCAAGAAATAAATGGTTAATTTCTGCAGCCGTAAAAAAATAAAAATAAAAAATAATCCATAATATGCCACCGTTTGTTGACACCAACTTTTGCGCAAACCAATATACGCTTATTGAAATTTTGACCAAAAATATGTAGCAGAATACAAACTGGCCTAAAATTTATGAAAACTTTATTTTAGATGATTGCAGCAGATAAGAAAAATATTGACTCCATACACAAGTAGAACATTTACTGTATTTATTGGCGTATAACACTCACTTTTTTACCCTGAAAATAGAGAGTAAACTGTGCCTGCGTGTTATACGCAGGGGGCCGTGGAAAGTTTTTTTCCCCCCGAAACTTTCCTCTTAAAGTTAGGGTGCGTGTTATACGCCGATAAATACACAGTACTTCAGTACACGGCAAAGGCACATTTATAAAATACATCCGCAGTTTAACCACTCAGCCACCAGCTCAATTGTTCCGACAGGACATCATATGACGTCCTGTCTTTTAAAGCCGATAGGGCGCGCGCTCGTCGCGTTACTGGGAACACAATGCGCGTGCCCAATGGCCCCTGGGTACCCGCGATTGCCCAGTAACTGAGCAGGACCGTGGATCTCTGTGTGTAAACACATAAATCCACGTCCTGTCAGAGAGGAGACAGATGCTGTGTCCCTTGTACATAGGGACACAGATCGGTCACCTCCCCCAGTCACCCCCCCCTACAGTTAAAACACTGACTAGGCTACACATTTAAAGCGGGAGTTCACCCATTTATTAAATGTTTTCTCTTCTCCCCTTAGATTCCTGCTCGTTCGGTCTAGGGGAATCGGCTATTTGTATTAAAATATGATCCGTACTTACCCGTTTTCGAGATGCATCTTCTTCCGTCGCTTCCGGGTATGGGTCTTCGGGAGCGGGCGTTCCTTCTTGATTGACAGTCTTCCGAGAGGCTTCCGACGGTCGCATCCATCGCGTCACTCGTAGCCGAAAGAAGCCGAACGTCGGTGCGGCTCTATACTGCGCACCGACGTTCGGCTTCTTTCGGAAAATCGTGACGCGATGGATGCGACCGTCGGAAGCCTCTCGGAAGACTGTCAATCAAGAAGGAACGCCCATTCCCGCAGCCCATACCCGGAAGCGACGGAGAAGATGCATCTCGTAAACGGGTAAGTACTGCTCATATTTTAAAACAAATAGCCGATTCCCCTAGAGAAAACGAGCATCCATCTAAGGGGAAAAAGTGTCATGTACGCGTGAACCCCCGCTTTAACCCCTTCCCCGCCCCCCTAGTGGTTAACCCCTTCCCTGCCAGTCACATTTATACAGTAATCAATGCATATTTATAGCACCGTTCACTGTATAAATGTGACTGGTCCCAAAAATGTGTCAAAAGTGTCCGATGTGTCCGCTAGAATGTCACAGTCCCAATTAAAAAAAAAAATTGCACATCACCCCCATTCCTAGAAAAAAAAAAAAATCATAATTATGTCCCCTATTTTGTAGGCGCTATAACTTTTGCGCAAACCAGTCACTATACGCTTATGATTTATTTTTATTTATTTTTTACCAAAAATATATAGAAGAATACGTATCGGCCTAAACTGAGAACATTTTTTTTTTTCCCCCAATTGGATATTTATTATAGCAAAAAGTAAAAAATACTGTTTTTTCAGAATTGTCGCTCTTTTTTTGTTTATAGCACAAAAAATAAAAACCGGAGGTGATCAAATACCACCAAAAGAAATCTATTTGTGGAAAAGAAAAAAAAGTCAATTTTGTTTGGGAGTCACGTCGCACGACCGCGCAATTGTCAGTTAAAGCGACGCAGTGCTGGAAGCTGAAATTTCGCCTGGGCAGGAAGGGGGTATATGTGCACAGTAGGCAAGTGGTTAATACACAGAAACCACATGTAAAGATGTCAGAAGTCTAGAAATTCGTTTTACATTTTTTATTGGATATGTTTTTAGCAGAAAGAAAAAAAAAATATTTTTTTTTTGTTTAGAGTGCAAAAATAGAAAAACCAGAGGTGATCAAATACCAAAACACCAAAAGAAAGCTCCATTTGTGAAAAAAAACAAAAACATAAAAAAAATTAATTTGGGTACAACGTCGCACAACTGCGCAAGTGTCAAAGTAACAGTGCAGTATTGTAAAAAATGGCTTGGTCATGAAAAAAGGGGGGGGTAAATCTTCTGCCGCTGAAGTGGTTTATTTTGTTAGCATGTTGTGTAGGAAGGGCCAGGGAAAATAAAAATCGAAGATTAGCCATCAATGCATCACAAGATCTCCACAATATTCCATCCCAGTTTAATATTTGCCACGATCGGTCTGTGTGGCGATTGTTTTGACAAAAGGCCGGCATTTAGAGAAGATAACCGAATGAACCGAGACTCTCCCATAGCAAAGGCTGATTGACTTCTACTCTGGATTTTGCATTTACTAAAACCCGTTAACTTCTCATTGTTCTTCTAATCCAACCAAATCTCTCCCTAGTATGGAGACAATTGAGCGCCGATATCGGACGTGAAATCTCAGGCTACTCATTGGCCTCAGTGATCAGATTCCAATCCCGTACTTCTAATATCCACAATCCCATCTTCAGTTCTTGTCAGACAGCCCCACCCACCACCACCAGGATAACAATCGTCTCCATCCAGGCAGCCAGTCTAGGCTACAGATACATGGTGATTGCTTACTAAACACTTCCAATCAACATTGATTTTTACATACTCCTGCTGCTAGCATTAAATAGATGGGAAAGTAGACAATTTTTATTGGTTGTAAATTAAAAAAAAAATTCAGTTACTTCCTGGTTTCTTGCCTAGGCAAGTGATGTCACATTCCAGGAGTCTTCAGGAGGTTGAACTGGGTTACTTTTTGGAGCCCTTTCACACTGACAGCACGGCCACATTAGCGGTAAAGCGCCACTAGTTTAAGGCCCCTTTCACTCGGGGAGGATCAGTAATGCAGGGCTCGACAAATCCCAGGCGACAGGTCACCATGGCGACTACAAATGGTGTCCTGGCGACTTGGCTTGGAAGGTGGGCTGGCGCCATCTGGTGGTGGTCGTTGGTATTACAAGTTAAGCATTACAAGTTAAACAGCAATTCTAATGTCATTTCTTCATAGGCGACCTTTAAAAAAAATCTACAGGTTGCACGTTTTGAGTTACAGAGGAGGTCTAGGGCTAGAATTATTGCTCTCGCTCTACCAATCGCGGTGATACCTCACATGTGTGGTTTGAACACCGTTTACATATGCGGGCGCTGCTCACGTATGTGTTGGCTTCTGCGCGCAAGCTCGTCGGGACGGGGTGCGTTTTCTGGCTCCTAACTTTTTTAGCTGGCTCCTAGATTCCAAGCAAATTTGTCAACCCCTGCTTTATTGTACAAATGAAATAAAAAAAACAACGAAAGCGATGCAGTCAAAAATTAAGTGAACAGGAAAAAGGTGGCCGACATGTTTCACATCATGTGATGCTCACTCATAGCTAATGTGACCAATGTGAACAAGGTTTTTGCTCTTGCAGAGGTCCGTTACAGAAGTCTTCTTAGGTGACATTAAAGCTGGGACTGAGTCATTATTATGTCATAGTGTGATCATCGCGGCTACAAGGAAAAAAAGAAAGGAAAACACCCTGGAGAAAAGATAAAATAGTGCCCAGCCTTAGTCAATAGAAGCCACCCATTCCAATGTCCACTATGACAAAGTAATGGTAATCACTTCTTGGCAATGGACTCAACACAGTAAATAGGACGGCTGATTATATAGAATCTTATCAACTTTTAGCAAAGCTTTCCATTGCAATTAACTACACACTACACTGTATCCAGCCAGGATTGCATGGAATCCCAGGGTTCCTCCAGAGGTCGCTAGGGGTTCTTCAAGCTATTGCTGCCTGTCAAATAAGTTCCTGACACAATCAATTTAGTTATCTGTAAGGGGGTAGGTCTTCCAAGACCACAAATGTAGGACTCAGGCATGTCCGGGTTTCTAGTCGCAACCCACCTGCCCGATCCCGCCACAAAGCCGACACTGCGGTCTGGTAAGGAGCATTCTTCCCACTGACCACACTAGAGTTGTACATAGTCATTTTTAGTAGAGGTTCCCCGAGACCAGAAAGTTATTTCAAGAGCTCCTCTGATGAAAAGGCCGAGTGGCGCTGATAGAGGGAGGAGAACGTAGAGACAATTTGTTTTAGTATCGGCTAGAATAAGAAAGGATTAAAACCCATGGCAGGTTATTCCTCCATCCTCCTCGATAGTGGATGAGGCATCTTAGTTTTTTGGACTACAGCTTCGGCTGTACTTCTATGGATCACAGGAATGGTTTGTTTTGACCCATTTTTAACAGACAGCCGGGCTGAAGCCCATTGATGTCACAGAGCCGGTCCAGGCTCAAATTGGTCACGATCCATTCAAAAGAGCCAGTGAGTGACCAACTCTGAGAAACCAGCGATCAGCAGTGTTTGATCCCTTGGTTCTCAGTTTTAGAGCCAGTGTTCCAACGATATGGTTCCCCTATCGGATAGGGTCTGGGCTGGTCTGCGCAGGCGCAATCCGTGCCAACGGAAATCTGTTTGTCAGCTGTAGACGGAGCATGCGCAATGAACACCACGCTCGCTCCTGATGCTCGGGGCTGGGTATACACGCCGCTCCCCGCTTGCTCTATACTGCAAGGGGCAGATGGTTTTCTTTAAGTGGCGGATATGGTTAGAAGAGGCATGATGGGCAGTGCTTTTTTTGAAAGGGGCTGCTCAATAACACATCCGCCCCTTGAGGAAAAGCACGGCCCATCATAAAGCAATGGACATCTTGTGGTATCTTATTACCATATCCGCCCCTTGCTATATTGAAGTCCGAGCATTTACAACCGTATCCACCCATTTGAGAAAAGTATCTGCCCCTTGCTGTATAGAGCGGCGTGTATAACCAGCCCCGTGTTCATTGCGCATGCTCCGGCTATAGCTGATGAACAGCTGAGATTTCCGTGGCCTCCGACTGCGCAGTCGAGGCCGGAGCCCATCCGATAGGGGAACTATCTTGACATAACACTGGCAGGGACAGGTGTAGCATCGAACCGATACTGCATTTGCCTAGGTAATAGGAGCTGCACGATTTTGTAAAAAAAAAACAAAAAAAAAAAAACACCTCAATTCAACCCCCTCGCAATCTTAATACAGCATTTCCTCAATTCAGAGAGTTCTCTGCGGACACACACGCACACCTCTATATTCTGACACTTGTTGTTGTTGCTTACAAGTTAAAAGTCAGTATTTTTTGCTAGAAAACCACTTAGAACCCCCAAACCAAATATATATATTTTTAGCAGAGACCCAAGAGAACAAAATGGCAGCTGTTGCAATATTTTATGTCACACCATTTGTGAAGCAGTCTTGCAAGCGCAATGTTTTTGAAAAAAAAAAAAAAAAAAAAAAAAAAAAACACTTTCATCAATTAAAAAAACTAAGCCGTAAAGTTAACCCAATTATGCCGTGAGCTCTTTATTCAATAAAAAAAAAAAAAAGTGATTCTCATCTTAGCCAGACTCAGGCAGCTTTAGCTTAGGTGTGCTCAGCCTATTGCATTGAGTGTACACCCTAAAGCTCAAAAACACATGCGTGTCTACATATATGTGGCCCAGCAGAGCTGTAAGAGGCTCTGCCCATCTTCCTGCTGGCACACAGAGCGATAATGCCAATACGTATTGGGCAATTAGGGTGTGCGCCCACCCATGTCTACTAGGTATGCATGATATAAAAAAAAAAAATCCCCTCAACTTCTCTTAAAGGGGTTGTAAAGGATTTTTTTTTTTTCATAATAAGCATCCTTTACCTGCAGACATTCCTCTTTTCACTTCCTCATTGTTCGTTTTTGCTCAGAAGTTGCTCTATTTCTTCTCTGTTCTGTTCACTTCCTGCTTGTCTGATTGTTACTCACCACCGTGAAGGGAGGCTTTACTGCAGTGGTCAGTAACGTGCTCACCATAGGTGTGCGCAGCCTATTGCATTAGGGTGTGCACCCCAAAGCACAAACATTTGCATGTGTGTGCAAGTGTATATACAGTATACTGATGGTGTCAGTAGAGTGGTGGATGGTGTCAGTAGGGCAGTGGACAGTGTCAGTAGTTTTTATTTATTTTTAGGAGCTCCATTAGGGAGCTCTTGTGAAATATCAGGGGTCTATTTCATATGCGTTACTGCACGTTTAACGCAGTATATTTCTGTGCACGTTTAACGCAGTATGTTTTGGTGCAATCTGCACCACACAGGGTGATTAGGGTGTGCCCAGGCACACCCTGTGCGCACGCCTATGGTGCTCACCCCCTTCTGGGAACTAGATCTGTGCGGCAGGACGCTCTACGTGTTGGAGACTTCAAGGAGGTGTGAATTACTGGACGTGCCGCAATGCATACTGGGAAATGTAGTTCTTACATTAACAAGCGCCGCAAACCAGGAAGTGAATGAGGACAGCAACTAGAATGCCAGAGGTGATATAGGATGAAGGAATTTAATAGGCATTTACTCATTTAACAGAATCATTACACTATTCTGTCTACCTTGCAGACATTAATTTCAGGCAAAACATTTTTTTCCTTTACAACTCCTTAAGCAAACATGAGTGGGAAGAAATTATTCCCCTGGTGAAATCCAAGCAAATCCATCCAAACCAATTTTTTTCCACAATCCAGCTCAGCCATTGAAAAGGGCTGACAGAAATACAACTGACTTAGTTATGAGCGATTTATGCCAATTGATGGGGCTCAGCATTGCACCCCAAGCCCCAGACAAAAAAAAAAAAAAAAAAACGCAGGTCTGCTGGCATGCAAGAAACCAAAAAGTACATCCTAAATTTTCAGTTGTCCCCAGAACAAGAGTAGAAGGAAAATCTTCCAATGGGGACATAGTTTTGGTGACAAGCAGGGATCCCATCACTTCCTGTTTCAACTATGACAGGAAGTGAATGGTAATCCCCCCCAATGAGGACACTGATGGCAAAAAAAAAACAACACACTGACAAAATAAAAAAGTTTTACACTCAGTCCTACTTTAAAACATTGAGTGTTTTTCATGTTACTTTAAGGCTCCTATGGGAATAATAATGAATAAATATTACTAACCCAATACAGGAATGAAATAAGGGAGACACATTGCTAAAAAATGACATTATGGCAAAAATCACATTTAGAAAATGTAAGCTCATGCTGAAAAAAATGGACACAGTTCACCCTAAAATCAAAAAATGTTCCCATCCACATTATTATACGGGTGATGGGGCCAAACAAAAGGATTACCGCGGCCATATTGCTACACTCAAAGCCGCACGTGCCGAGGTGCTCCCGGAAGCTAGCAGCCGCCATCTTTCTACACCCAGAAGGCAGAGCGAACAGGTAAGCTGATCGGGTATCACTGGGAGCGGAACACCGGCGGACTGACACATATACACGGACACTGCAACAGAACGGGGACGGGACACTGAGAACACTTACGGAGAGCCCGCTTTCCCCGGTACTTCTGAGGCATGTACATGGTTGCTGTTCCCCTTTCCGGGAGCACTGGGCAGGGTTTTATATAGAGTGTTATGACTACATTTCCCATATGCCTCTACGTCCGAACAGGAACGTTCAGCGTAAAGGCGTCACGTCGTGGCCTGTCACTAGGGGACAGGCGTCAGGTTATATTGTGTCTTCGGTACTGGCAGACATTTTGTTTAGGATTTTGTACAGAAATGTCACCTATTAGCTGATAGTGCTGCCCTCTGCTGCTGGAAATGCTAGCTGCCTGGCTGTCATGCTGGGGCTTTGTCCAGGCGTGATAATATAATAGGACTTCTAATCCAGGAATCACTTTTCTAGTTGTAGCCTAGGCCTAGGGATAACCATAATGTACAAAACATGGGCCATTAAAGGTACCGAATATCCATATTGTATGAAAAGTAGGGAATCGTATTCCTGTTCACAATAATTGCTCATAAGAAATGATCATGTGTAAAGGTTACATGTTTATTTGTGTTTTTTACATATGTAGAAATAAATAAATAGCCTGATCTTCAATTGTCCAAAATTGACAATTGTCCCCATAAACTCCAATGGTCTCATAACCTCCAATGGTCTCATAACCTCCAATGGTCTCATAACCTCCAATGGTCTCATCACCTCCAATGGTCTCATCACCTCCAATGGTCCCATAACCTCCAATGGTCTCATAACCTCCAATGGTCCCATAACCTCCAATGGTCTCATCACCTCCAATGGTCTCATCACCTCCAATGGTCCCATAACCTCCAATGGTCTCATAACCTCCAATGGTCTCATCACCTCCAATGGTCTCATCACCTCCAATGGTCCCATAACCTCCAATGGTCTCATAACCTCCAATGGTCCCATAACCTCCAATGGTCTCATCACCTCCAATGGTCCCATAACCTCCAATGGTCTCATAACCTCCAATGGTCCCATAACCTCCAATGGTCTCATAACCTCCAATGGTCCCATAACCTCCAATGGTCTCATAACCTCCAATGGTCCCATAACCTCCAATGGTCCCATAACCTCCAATGGTCTCATAACCTCCAATGGTCCCATAACCTCCAATGGTCTCATAACCTCCAATGGTCTCATCACCTCCAATGGTCTCATCACCTCCAATGGTCCCATAACCTCCAATGGTCTCATAACCTCCAATGGTCCGATAACCTCCAATGGTCCCATAACCTCCAATGGTCCGATAACCTCCAATGGTCTCATAACCTCCAATGGTCTCATAACCTCCAATGGTCTCCTAACCTCCAATGGTCTCCTAACCTCTTATTGTCAGTTTTGCTCTAAAGCCTCCTATTGTCCCATAACCTCAGTTTTCCATTTGCTACCCTTCCTTTGTCCCATAACCACTAATGTTTCCATAACCTCCTATTGTCCCATAAAGTTCTTATGTTCATTAGTCTGCAAATGTCCCATAACACCCATTGTCCCATAACCTTCAATGGTCAAATAGCCTCTTATTATCCCATAGCCTCCAATGGCGCTATAGCCTCCCTTTGTCCCATAACCTTCAATGGTTCCATAACCTCCATATGCCCCAAAACCTCCAATGGTTATAACATTCTTATGTCCCATAACCTGCAATTGTTCCATAACCTCCATATGCCACAAAAACCTCCAATGGTTCCATAATTTCCTATTGTCACATAACCTCCTTATGTTCCATACCCTCCATATGTCCCATAACCTCCATATGTCCCATAACCTCCAATGGTTCCATCATTTCCTATGGTCCCATAACCTCCAAATGTTCCATACCCTCCAATGATCCCATGTGACAGTGGCTGCGTTTGATGGCATGGCACAGTGGTGCAAATGGATGGCATAGTGACTGCATTTGATGGCATGGCACAGTGGTGATAATTGATGGCACAGTGGCTGCGTTTGATGGCATGGCACAGTGGTGACAATTGATGGCACAGTGGCTGCGTTTGATGGCATGGCACAGTGGCTGCGTTTGATGGCATGGCACAGTGACTGCGTTTGATGGCATGGCACAGTGGCTGCGTTTGATGACATGGCACAGTGGCTGCGTTTGATGGCATGGCACAGTGGTGACAATTGATGGCACAGTGGCTGCGTTTGATGACATGGCACAGTGGCTGCGTTTGATGGCATGGCACAGTGACTGCGTTTGATGGCATGGCACAGTGGCTGTGTTTGATGGCATGGCACAGTGACTGTGTTTGATGGCATGGCACAGTGGTGCAAATTGATGGCATAGTGACTGCATTTGATGGCATGGCACAGTGGTGATAATTGATGGCACAGTGGCTGCGTTTGATGGCATGGCACAGTGGTGACAATTGATGGCACAGTGGCTGCGTTGCATGGCACAGTGGTGACAATTGATGGCACAGTGGCTGCGTTTGATGACATGGCACAGTGGCTGCGTTTGATGGCATGGCACAGTGACTGCGTTTGATGGCATGGCACAGTGGCTGCGTTTGATGGCATGGCACAGTGACTGCGTTTCATGGCATGGCACAGTGCCTGCGTTTGATGGCATGGCACAGTGGTGACAATTGATGGCACAGTGGCTGCGTTTGATGGCATGGCACAGTGACTGCGTTTGATGGCACAGTGGCTGCGTTTGATGGCATGGCACAGTGACTGCGTTTGATGGCATGGCACAGTGGTGCGAACTGATGGCATAGTGACTGCATTTGATGGCATGGCACAGTGGTAATAATTGATGGCACAGTGGCTGCGTTTGATAGCATGGCACAGTGGTGACAATTGATGGCACAGTGGCTGCATTTGATGGGCACAGTGAGGCTGCAATTATTTTTTTCGTTTGCGCCCCCCCAAAAAATTTTGAGCACCAGCCGCCACTCCGTGAGATCCTTCTAGAATCTGGAAATCACAAAGTAGGCACCGCTACTCCAGTCATTTTTAGTAGCTTCTGGGCACCGCGCTGAGCTGTTGCCTTGCTGCATTGTGAACACAAGAGGTCGCTCCTTTGCCATTTAGGGAACACTTTGCATTTTCCCATTGAAAGCAAAGCATTCTCTGACTGGACAAGGTGGAGAGGCAAGGCCGTGGTGTCTTTATCTCTACCATGTCCAATCAAAGAAGGCTTTCCATTCATTGAGAAAATGCAAAGTGATCTCTGAATAGTTTCCATGCCAATCGAGCGACCTCCACTAAGCAACAGGGCAGCTCCTTGGCACAGGGCCTGGAACATACTGTAGTGGAGACCACTGGAGTAGCGGAGTCTACAACAGTGATTTACAGCTCACCGGGGATCCCACTGGTATGGCACATACATACTTACATTGTAATGTATCTATGCAAAAATATGCATTCATAAATGTCCAATGGGCTCCCAGTCAGCGCCAGTCTGCGATACTCTCCTTCAATCCAGAGCTGTCCTCCGTAGTACCTTTTGTTAGCCACAAGATGTCCTCAGTCTTCCAATTTGAATGATGCTCAGTGCTTTTCAACCGCAAAGTCATATTATCCAGGGTTAGTGGGGGGCTGGGCCTAGAGTTGGGCTTTAGGAAAAATTAGCTAGAAAAACAAAAACAAGATCATTTTTTGGGGGCCGGGTTGGAGCATGGGGGGCAATGTGTTTAGGGTAGTTTATTTTATACCATGTGGTGTGTGGGAGGAAACCCATACAAGCACATGAAGAATATACAAACTCCATGCAGGTAGTGTCCTGACTGAGATTTGAACCAAAGACCAGAGTGCTGCAGAAGTGCTAATCACTAAGCCACTGTGCTGCCTATACATTAAAGAGGAGGCCCCCCCCCCAAAAAAAAATAGCTGCTGACTTTTAATACTAATACACTTACCTGTCCAGGGATCCCGTGATGTCGCCACCCCAGCTCTCGAGTGCTGCCCCCCGCCATTCCTTGTAAGGGAAACTGGCAGCGAAGTCCTGTGGCTTCACAGTCGGCTTCCTACCGCGCATGCGCGAAGCTCGCTGTGCTTTCTGAATGGCCCGAAAGCGGTGGAAAGAGGAGGGGGGCCAAACTTCCGGGGGACCTTGCTGCAGTGAAGTATCCCAGAAGTGGGGATGGGTACCTGTCAAAAACAGGCACTGGCTCCCCCCTCTCTCCCAAAAGGTGCCGAAAAAGCAGATGGAGGGGGGAGCAAACAAGCAGAGCTTCCCCCTTTGAGTGGAGCTCCACTTTAAGGGGTCTGTTTATAAATACTTGCTGTTTGAAGGTCAGAAGCACGAAATGTCACCGGAAATTTGCTCAGAGATTAATATCGGTTTCATCAGCTCCATCTAATGGCCCAAATCCCAGTATAGTTTTTTTTTTTAAATACATTGATGAGAAAATGATATTGCATTATGGCCACTAGATGGCGCTGACAGTACAGCCATTCATCTCCTAGGGGTCTCCAAACAATGGGGCCACTTTATTGTCCTTCAGACTTTAGGAGGGTCGGACTGTGGCCAGTGTGGATGGAAATTTTTCTGGCATCAGCGGGAGTAAACATCTCCACATTTGGTATTGGGGGGAGGAATAGTGCCCCATCGTTGGTATCAAAGGGAGGAATAGTTCCACAATATTGGTGTCAGTGGGAGAAATGATCCTTCATTATTGGAGTCAGTGGGAGAAATGGCGCCCCATTGTTGGTGTCAGTGGGAGATATGATCCCTCATTGTTGGTGTCAGTGGGAGAAATGATCACTCATTGGTGGTGTCAGTGGGAGAAATGGTGCCCCATTATTGGTGTCAGTGGGAGAAATGATCCCTCATTGTTGGTGTCAGTGGGAGAAATTGTGCCCCATTGTTGGTGTCAGTGGGAGAAATGGTGCCCCGTTGTTGGTGTCAGTGAAAGAAATGGTGCCCCATTGGTGGTGTCAGTGGGAGATATGATCCCTCATTGGTGGTGTCAGTGGGAGAAATGATCCCTCATTATTGGTGTCAGTGGGAGAAATGGTGCCCCATTGTTGGTGTCAGTGGGAAAAATGGTGCCCCATTGTTGGTGTCAGTGGGAGAAATGATCCCTCATTGGCGGTGTCAGTGGGAGAAATGATCCCTCATTGGTGGTGTCAGTGGGAGAAATGGTGCCCCATTATTGGTGTTAGTGGGATAAATGATCCCTCATTATTGGTGTTAGTGGGAGAAATGGTGCCCCATTGTTGGTGTCAGTGGGAGAAATGATCCCTCATTGGCGGTGTCAGTGGGAGAAATGATCCCTCATTGGTGGTGTCAGTGGGAGAAATGGTGCCCCATTATTGGTGTTAGTGGGATAAATGATCCCTCATTATTGGTGTTAGTGGGAGAAATGGTGCCCCATTGTTGGTGTCAGTGGGAGAAATGGTGCCAGTGGGAGAAATGGTGCCCCATTGTTGGTGTCAGATGGCATAATAGTGTCTTTTCTCAGTGGAAGGAATAATGCCCCAAGGGCCGGTTAAAAGTCAGCAACAGGCCGCAGTTTGGGGAGCACTGTCTTAGAAAAATGACAGCGAAATTTTGTTTAAATGCTTCCGATATTCATAGCAGGCTTTGCTTCATCATGATATCAGTGCGATTCGCACCACTGATTTCATTGCAACTTCATTTAACAGAAGTCTATGCAAGTCGCAATGAAATTGGTAAACAATAGTGACATGAGTCGAGGCAATATGGGCGGATCCATTGCCGGCGGTGCGTCTTGTCATGTGATTTGGAACTGCCAAATCGCATGATAAGTTGGGGGGGGGGGGTCATGCAACTGTTTTGTAAATAGACCCCTAAATGTACTTGTGTCTCTCATTCTTTTTGTATTCAGTCCGTTATTTGTTTGCTGTCACCTACGTTTTATGATAGTAGTGATCGGCAGGAGGAATCACAGCACCCAGCGGGAGACACACAACCAGAAATGACGGATGGCAGTGCTCCCCCCCCCCCCTCCCCGGGACTTCTTCAAGAAAGTGACGATTTCACTCACACGTGCCGGAAAGGTGAGACTTCTTCCTCTTCTGTAGGTCGATTCCAGTTTTAGCAAAATACAGTTTTGTTTATACATAGACATTTATAAAAAAAAATATAATTTTTATTTAATATTTTTCATTTTGTTGCTGTTTTAGTGCCATTGCATAGATTTCCCTTCACTTCCTGTCCGGCAGACACAACAGGAAGTGAGAGAAAATGTCTCCCGTTGTGGGTAATCCCCTTTCTGGGACAGTTGCCACTGGAACAAGTGTCCCCATTGGAAAATTTCCCCTCACCTCTCATCTGGTGACACCTGTAAAATTTTATATATCCCATCATCTTCTACTAATAATAATGGTCATCATTGAAAGACGAAAAAAAAAAAAAAAAAGGGCTTTGGATGGAGGTTCTTCCAGGGATTGTTCTCACGTGCTTTGGTTTCTATCGAGCGATGTGTGTTCTTGAACCCCCGCCTGGTGAGCCCCAACGGCATGCATTGTAGAGCCGCCCCTTTTATGTGATGTGCTTGATTGAAAAAAATGCGTTTGGTTTGGGATGAGTTTGTTAAATTGATAATCTTGTTTTGTTATACTCGTTATTTTAGAATTTATTTGAAATTCAAAAAAGATGGTTATATTTTTTCTATTTTATAATATTCTATACTTTTATTCTCTATTCTGTTTTTTTCCATTCAATTTTTTTTTTATTTTCTATTCTACGGTTTTATTTTATTCTTTTAAATTTTTTAGTATTCTTTTTTTTTATTCTATTTTACTGTATACTATTATTTTCTATTCTGTTTTATTCTATTATTTTTTTTCTATTCTACTGTATTATTTTACTTTATATTCTATTGTTTTATTCTATTAATTTTTTTTTTATTATTCTATTATTTTTTGTTATATTCTACTGTATTCTTTTACTTTATATTCCATTGTTTTATTCTATACATTTTTTTTATTCTCTATTCTACTGTATTCCTTTACATTCTATTGTTTTATTATATTCTTTATTTAAAATTGTATTCTAGTCCTTTTTTTTATTCTATTCTTTATTATATTCTACTGTATTTTTACTTTATATTCTATTGTTTTATTTTATTCTTTTTTTATTCTCTATTCTACTGTATTCTTTTACTTTATATTCTATTGTTTTATTGTATTCTTTTTTTATTCTCTATTCTACTGTATTCTTTTACTTTATATTCTATTGTTTTATTTTATTCTTTTTTTATTCTCTATTCTACTGTATTCCTTTACATTCTATTGGCCACCCAAAGTCGGTCTGTTCCTCGGCTCTCGGGTGCTGCCGCCATCTTCGGTAAGGGAATCAGGAAGTAAAGCCTTGCTGCTTTACTTCCTGGTTCCCTACTGCGCTTGTGCAACTCGCGCTGCGCGATCCCTCTGGTCCCTGCTGTCTTCTGGGACTTGTGTCTCCAGGGAGGGGGGGGGGCAGAGGTGGCACCGGACGTGGCGTAGATAGCTGCGGGTGGCTCGGGTAGCTATGCCCGGAAGTGGGAGCAGAATACCTGTATTATACAGGTATCTGCTCCCCCCTGAAAAGGTGCCAAATGTGACACCGGATAAGGGGGATTCCAAAAAGCCGAAGTTCCATTTTTGGGTGGAATTCCGCTTTAAGCATTTATTATATTTTAAATACTTTAATATGAGAAAAAAGTAAAAATACGTTTTGCCTATCGCTAGACTTCATTGCAGGCTGTGTGACGATTAGCCTGTCACTTTTATCTGAACTGCTTTTCGGGTAACTCAATGTCACTTCTGGAACTTTGATGATTTCAAGCAACAGCCCTGGCAGACTTCTGTGCATTACCCAAGCAACCTATAAACCCAAGCGCTAGACTTTAGCATAGGCCGGCCTGGAGTGTTGTGATAGTAGAAGAGATTCCCCTGTGATCCCCGGAAAAAGCAGCTCATGCTGTAATTGTTGCATAAGCCCGATGTCTCCCGTGTCAGGCAGTCGTGGGATTTGCAGCCTGGTCTGCGGGGACAGGCCTGGGTTATGAGAGGTCGGCGCGGATCATCAGGACCGTAGACACATTAGACTACTGGGGAGTCAGACGGGACAGAGGTAATTCTTAAGGACAGCCATGGTTTTTTTTTTTTTATGATAGGTGACCTTTACTTAGTGTAGGGTGACCTAAATCCAGACAGGCTGAGATCAAACTGTCCTTGCTGCCCTCCGCCATGACTCTGTAAACCAAGGGCAAGCCGTGACAGCTGATGAACTACAAATCCCAGCATGCCACCAATCTCTCTTTCGATGCAGCATGTTCTATAGGAGCGAGGTATTAATTGCAGACAAAAGCAGATCTTTTCTTGTCAAACACTGCAATATAAAAAGTTGCATTTGAGCAGCTGTGCATTCGAGAACATTCATCTACGTGAGACCTTAGAGCAGGGGGTCTCCAAACTGCGGCCCGAGGACCAGATGTGACCCTTTGTTAGCCTTTATCCAGCCCTTGAGCACTATTCCTCCCACTAATACGAGGCACTATTCCTTCCACTGACACCAACAATGTGGCACTATTAGCTAGATTCAGGTAGGGGCACGCAACTTTAAGGCGGCGTATTGTATTTGCGCTACGCCACCTTAAGTCAGAGAGGCAAGTACTGTATTCACAAAGTACTTGCCTCCTAACTTACGGCGGCGTAGGGTAAATACGCGCCTAATTCAAATTAGGATGAAGGGGCGTGTTTTATGTTAATGGGGGGTGACCCGACGTGATTGACGTTTTTTACGAAAGGCGCATGCGCTGTCCGTGTACATATCCCAGTGTGCATTGCGCCAAAGTACGCCACAAGGAAGCATTGGTTTTCGACGTGAACGTAAATTACATCCAGCCCTATTCACGGACGACTTACGCAAAATTTTCTAATTTTGACGCGGGAACGACGGCCATACTTAACATTGACTAGTCCAGCTATTTGATGGAACAACTTTACGCCTGAAAATGCCTTACGTAAACAGCGTATCTTCACTGCGACGGGCAAGCGTACGTTCGTGAATAGGCGTATCTAGTCATTTACATATTCTACGCCAAACTCAACAGAAGCGCCACCTAGCGGCCAGCCTAAATATTGCACCCCAAGATACGACGGCGCAGGTTGTCGTATCTTAGCTAGGTTTAAGTGTAACTCAGTTTGAGAATACACTTAAAAACTTAAGACGGTGCATATTCAGAGTTACGTCGGCGTATCTACCGATACACCGGCCTAACTCTCTGAATCCACCTATATATATCTTCTACCGATAGCAATGATGGGATACTATTCCTGGTACTAATAGGGGCACTACTTCTCCTTCTATTGCAACCCTGAGGCCATATTTATTTTCACTGATGCTGAGCCCATGACATTTTCTGCCCCTGGTGGCCACAATCCGGCCCTCCTAAAGTGTGAAGGACAATAAACTGGCCCTTTGTTTGGAGACCCCTGCCTTAGAGTTTTGGTTTTATGTACATTATCTTTCGTTTATTGAGAAATAACATTTTATTAGCCGCGTTGCAGTGTCACCAGAGTGGTTGCAGTGACGTAGCTTATGGGTAATATTGCCTTAAAGCTTGGTTTCATGTACTTAGGGAGTCGTCATCTTCAGCTGGGGACTTCCAGGTATCACCCTCTGCTTCCTTATGACATCACATAATTCAATCTACTTGCATTTTCACATGAGGTTGAAGCTTCCTTATAACAAAAGGAACATGTGTGATTTTATGAACTTATTTGATTCAGGAAATGATACATCTATTTTTATAGAAGGAAGACTTTTTCCAATGTGTGATATAGGAGAAGTGCTGGTTTACAGTTTAACTCAATGTGTGAAAAAAAAAAACTTGAAAACAGAGGCAGTGGTGATATTTGCTACTTTAGGTACATTATACAACCACCCCCGAAGTACAATCATCTGCCTGTTAATTAGGAGAATCATAGAACTCTGCACAAATATTAATACATACATAGAAACCTGTGTGTTGCTCATTGCAAACGATTCTTTAGGAGCACCAGACTGTGGTTGTGGAAAAAGAAAATGTAGCAACATCCATGCGAATAAATGTTGCCGGCGGGCGTAAACATGACCTAGCGGCTGTAGCCAATGTGGGAGAAATATTACCCATTTTAGGTGTCAGTAGAAGGAACAGTGCTCCATCGTTTCCACAGACAGTGCCTACAAGAGGCACAGGGCGCCCCATCGATGGTGCCTACAAGAGGCACAGGGCGCCCCATCGATGGTGCCTACAAGAGGCACAGGGCGCCCCATCGATGGCGCCTACAAGAGGCACAGGGCGCCCCATCGATGGCGCCTACAAGAGGCACAGGGCGCCCCATCGATGGCGCCTACAAGAGGCACAGGGCGCCCCATCGATGGCGCCTACAAGAGGCACAGGGCGCCCCATCGATGGCGCCAACAAGAGGCACAGTGCGCCCCATCCATGGCGCCAACAAGAGGCACAGTGCGCCCCATCGATGGGGCATACCAATTCTTTCACCGATTCCACCAATGGTGTCAATAGTAGAATTTGTGCCCTATCGCTGTCAATGGGAAGAATAAGGCCCCAAGGGCCAATTAAATATATGCAAAGGACTGATGTAGAACATTAAAACGGATGTAGATTACGTTAAAAATAGTTCCTCTACTTTGCCTGTGTAGGATAAATAAACCCCCCCTTTCCAGCAGTACAATCCCCCTTTTCTTCAATTCCCAACTGCTCGATTCAACATCATTTCAGGAAATGGAAGGTACAGCTGGGTATTTAAAAACAAGCAACTCACTCCATGGGGCTGGGCCAATCACCAAGTACCAGGATCTATAGCCCTGCGTACACTATGAGTCACTCAAGTCACAGCTTACACCAGGGAATTTCTCCTGAATGGAACTGCAGGGAGGCAAAAGGGAATAAAGTACACCACTTCACTCTTTCCACATTTTACGTTACAACCTTAAAAGGGGTTGTAAAGAAATTTTTTTTTTAAACAAACATTTTATACTTCCCTCCACTGTGCAGCTCATTTTGCAGAGTGGCCCCAATCCATGTCTTCTGGGGTCCCTCGGCTGCCGTCTCTGGTCCTCCCCGCAAGAACGCCATACATTCATGCAAGCTCCCTCGCATTGCGGAGTCCTTGCAGGCGCGCTCCCGTGATACAGCAAGAGGCCATAGCAGCTCACCATCACTCGGCCCCGCCCCTCAGCGTGCTGCATCATTTGATGTGATTGACAGCAGCGCCAGCCAATGGCTGCGCTGCTTTTAATCCTTCCGCTCTAGCAAATCAACGGCCAGGCTGAGCGGCGAAGAGGATGTCGGGGCCGAGCGCTGGACTTTCAAGGGGTCAGGTAAGAATAACGAGGGGCCGATATAATCAGACGTTTTTTCACCTTAATGCATAGAATGCATTAAGGTGAAAAAAAATCCATTACAACCCCTTAAATCCAAAATGGATTACATTCATTATTTTCCTCAAAAAAAATTCTACAAACAATACCCCATAATGACAACATGAAAGTTTGAAATTATTGCAAATTAATTAAAAATATAATTTTTTTTTCTTTTAAATAAATCACATGTACATAACTATTCACAGCCTTTTCCCATGACACTCAAAATTAAAGTACACGTGCATCCTGTTTCCACGTATGATCCATGGGATGTTTCTACAGCTTGATTGGAGTCCAACTGTGGTAATTTCAGTTGATTGGACATGATTTGGAATGTTACACACCCATCTATATAAAGGTCCCACAGTCAACCGTGCATGTCATAGCACTAACTAAGCCATGAAGTCCAAGGAATTGCCTGTACACACAGATCGGGGGAAGAGTACAGAAAAGTTTCTGCAGCATTGAAGGTCCCAATGAGCACAGTGGCCTCCATCATCAGTTAGGCCCCTTTCACATTGAGGAGTTTTTCAGGCGGTACAGCGCTAAAAATAGCGCTGCTATCGCGCCTGAAAAACTCCTTCACTGCAGACTCAATGTGAAAGCCAGAGGGCTTTCACACTGAGGCGATGCGCTGGCGGGAGACAAAAAAATCTCCTGTCAGCAGCATCTTTGGAGCGGTGAGAGGAGCGGCATGTATACCGCTCCTTCACCGCTCCTTCCCATTGAAAACAATGGTTAACCGCGGCAATACCGCCCGCAATGCGCCTCTATAGAGGCGCATTGCGGGCGGTATTAACTCTTTATCGGCCGCTAGCGGAGGTTAATACCGCACCGCTAGCGGCTGATACCCGCGGCAATTCCGGCGGTATAGCGCCGCTATTTTTAGCGGCGTTATACCGCCACCGCAGCTCCCGCCCCAGTCTGAAAGGGGCCTAAATGGAAGAAGTTTAAAACCACCAGGACTCTTCCTATAGTGAACCACCCGGCCAAACTGAGCAATCGGAGGAAAAGGGAAGTGGCCAAGAACCTGATGGGTGTTTCTCTGTGGAGAGAGGAGAACCTTCCAGAAGAACAACTATCTCTGCAGCAGTCCACCAATCAGGCCTGCATGGTAAAGTGACCAGACACCTAAAGGAGACTAAGGCCCCGTACACACGACCGAGTTTTTCGGCAGAATTCAGCCAGAAACTCGATCGGAGCTGGATTCTGCTGAGAAACTCGGTCGTGTGTACACTTTTCAGCGAGGAAGCCGACGAGTTCCTCGTCGGGCCAAATAGAGAACATGTTCTCTATTTCCTCGTTGTTCAATGAGGAAAGTTGACCCGCCGAGATCCTCGGTGGCTTCAACACTGAACTCGACGAGGAACTCGATGTGTTTGGCACGTCGAGTTCCTCGGACATGTGTACGGGGCCTCAGACCATGACACAAAATTCTCTGGTCAGATGAAACAATTTAACGTTTTGGCCTGAATAGGAAGCATTATGTCTGAAGGAAAATCAGGCACCGCTCATCACCTGGCCAATACCATCTCTACAGTGAAGCATGGTGGTGGCAGCATCATGCTGTGGGGACATTTTTCAGCGGCAGAAACTAGGAGACTAGTCAATATTGAGAGAAATATTAATACAGCAATGTACAGAGACATCCTTGATGAAAAGCTGCTCCAGGGCACTATGGACCTCAGACTGGTGCAAAAGTTCATCATCCAACAGGACAACAATCCTAAGCACAAAGCCAAGATTTCAAAGTAGTTCTAGAAAAAGAAAACACATATCTGTAGAGAGATATTGCTGCTCACCCGAAAATATTTATCAAGGGTATTTTCCCCAATGGGGTTTTTGGGCAGCTCAATTAATGGATTGTAGGCAGTATGTAAATAGATTACAAAGTAGTGGCTAAAGGGCAACTCTGCGAATGTCCTTGAGTGGCCCAGCCAGAGCCCAGGCCGTGCATCAACACTCTCCATCCAACCTGATGGCGCTTGGAGAGAGGTCCTACAAAGAAGAATGGGAGAACCTGCCCAAAAATAAGCGTGCCAAGCTTGTAACATCATACTCAAAAACTTGAGGCTGTAATTGGTGCCAAAGGAGCTTCAACGGAAGTATTGAGCAAAGGCTGCGATACTTATGTACATGAGATTTTTTTCATTTTTTAATACATTTTCAAAGATTTCAAATAAACTTCTTTCATGTCGTTATTATGGGGTATTGTTTGTAGAATTTTGAGGAAAATAAAGAATTTAATCCATTTTGTAATAAGGCTGTAACATTTGGAAAAAGAAGCGCTGTAAATACTTTCCAGATGCACTGTTTGTGATGCTTGACACAAGATATACCCATTTTTTTCAAAAAATAAAAAATGTAATACAAAACTCACAATATCCAAAACTTTGTAACACTGTATCAAGCTGTTTAGAGTCATTACTTGAAAAAAGAAAAAGCAAAAAACAAAAATTAAACTTCAACTTTTTTTTTTTTTTTTTTTATTGTTTTAAGATATACATTCTTAAATGTGAACAGACTTTTGCTAAATATATTTACAATCTGTGTGTATACAGGGGAACAATTTTTATTATTTTTTTTATTTTCAATATACATACTGAGGTTAAACCTGACAATTCTACCCGTCCCAGAGCAAGACCACCCACCTGCCCTTGTGCCCACCCAGGTTGCTGGTATATTACAAAGCACTGCGCTCTCTCCTTTACTGCAAAATAAACCCCCCCCCGGAGCTTCCCAAACACTCCACTGGCAGCAAAAAGGTTAAAACCTGCAAGGAGTGGACCAAAGACCTGAGGATTAGAGGAAATGGTGTAGGAGGCACTTGGCAGGAAGAGAGTTAATCAAGCCTTTTAACCAAAAAATAAAATAATTGAAAAACGTGAATTCTTAAAATGTTGACATAAAAACGGAATGTTTTTTTTTCCCAGAACATATTTCATTCTTTACCCCTTCATTACAAGCAATTGGGGTACATAATACTTGCAACCGAAAAGGTGTGCAATTGGTTAACGTGTGAATATATTTATATTATTTGTAATATATACAGTCTCTGCATTTGAGAAAAGCATACTTCGAAGTAGATTTTCCTCGGCTTTAGACTTATTTTGATCCGTGTACCTGGACGTCATGATCTCGGAGTCCGACACCTCCTAAATTCATCTTACTTTGGCAGCAGTGCCGTAAATTGGTCTACTGCCTCCGTAAGCTTGCCTGGGCTCACTTCAAGAAGGGGGGGACACAATTGTGTGCAGGTTCCGACTACTGGAACCATATTCACATTTTGTCCAAAACAACCAGTAAGCTTTTCATGACATTTTTTTAGGCTGACGCATTTCGCAAAAAAAATAACCATTTTAATTGGTTGCTATAGATTACACGCACACCTTTTTGTTATTAGGCCGAATTTTAAAACAAAAAGCATTACTTCGGGGGGGGGAAACAATATGTATAAAAACGAGGTCAATGAGCAGAAGCAAATAGGACATTGGTTAACCCCTTTACTGCCAGGAGCGTCCGACATCCTCAAACCCGGTCAGCAGCAACAAAGGCGGCCATTTTGTGCAGTGAAGCCATATTCCACGTACTGTTTCGTGCTTTAGCAGGTGTCACACGCTCAAACCAGCTGGCAGAATGTAAGCACTCCGCACAAAATGGCTGACATAAGTGGTGCCACTTTAATATCTAAAAAAATTAACAATTCTTTGGACTCCCATTTATCACAGGGTTTGTTTTAATTTTTTTGGGGGGTAAAAGTCTTAAAACTACTGCATAGGGCTGTCGTTTTTTTGGGGCAAACGTGTGTTTAAGACTATTAGTGATGCAGCCTATAAGATTATATTGATAAGGCACATTTGTGTAGGTCAGATTGTAATTTCAAGGCGTACAAACACTACAGGAGGTGCGATTACCCCTCCGTTTCATAAAAAATAAAATAAAAATAAATGCAGTCCCATGATTAAAAATAAAGGGGGGGGGGGGGGGACAGACAAAATAAAAGATTTTATGAGGTGGTGACACTATACAAGTGAGGCTTGGTTAAAGAAAGGAACAAGGCCAGGGACTGGATTAAAACTTCGCTGGAGGCCCAATTCATAATGGCCGACATTCTGCACAAGAAGCCGTTGAAATGACCTGCATATTATAATGCATATATAGATTTTTTTCACCCCCTCTTAAAAAGGCAGTATATAGAACCCCCATTATTTTTTTTAATTATTAAATTTAGATTAAAAAAAAAAAAAAAGAAAAATCTGAATCATGACCAAGATTCAATTTAGCAAAAAAAGAATAGTATAAAAAAATTTATAAAATTCAAGGAAATAAAGGGTCTTTTTCTGTCGTTTTACAAGCCCCCAGACTGATAAGGCAGCATATACGTTAAAAAGATGTGATTAACTGTTTCACAGTGGGAAAGGGCACTGCGGGGCAGAACGGAAAGGTTTTTGGTGAAATTTAAAGGGTTCGGTCATAAATTAGTTTCGGACAGACACGGATGAGTCGAGTCAAGCACCAGTTTCGTATATACTTTTTGGGAACCGATTTTGTAAAAATCCATTTCACGGTCACGGCTCCAACTGCGCTTTTTAAGTTATGGATCGTTTGATGGATAGTCAAGGTTTTAATGCTGTGTCCCCATTGGGGACAATGCAAAGGAGTCATCCAGATCACACACACACCATTGGATAATAGGCCTTGATAACACTGGATGCTACAGCAACGAGTATGATGGTGCCACCTTTCCATCAAGCAATATTCACGTGAGAATGTAATGATTTGGGGGTAGGGCTTGAGGACCCGTTGAGTCAGTTTTACTTCCCTTCCTTTCCTGGGACTTGCCAATATTGTAAGCTGCCCTTCCTAATTTCCCTTGTTGCGGTGCATTCTACATAGGATTTCTGTAGAAAATTTGGTTAAACTCTCACCAGCCCCTAGAGACTTTGCCAAGGGAATTTATATAGAATGCACCCTCAAGAAAGTGGGTGTCACCAGGACAGGAAGTAAGGGCATATCTGGAGTTTCCTTTTTAAATGTAAACAACTGGGAGACTGCACCAGCAGGACGGAGAATCCTCTGCAAGATGGTGAACACCAAGGTTAAGGAAGTAGAGCCTATACCTCCGCTTTCTAGTCCTCAAAAAAGACAGAAGAAGCAAGACTCAACTCACCAGCATCTGACCATAACATTGGTATTGGTTGGACTGACCCTTTAAAGTGTCTGATGGAAAAGTGGTATGTTTGGTGGCATGAATGCCCAGGGTGAAATTAAGGGGCGTCGCTCCCCAAAACCTGAGAAAGCACCAGTCTTAAAGCTGGCAAGGGCAGGACCTGGGCAATAAAGGTGGGTATGATTACAAGGTAATGTTTACTTTGGACTGTATCTTGCCAAGCTGCGGACAAAAAATAAAAATTTTGATAGGCTTGACATTTTGGTGTCCCGACTTCATGCCATGCAGAGGGGAAGTACTATTTACATATGTACGAAAAGGGAGGAGGTTAAAAGTGGACACCTAAAATTTTGTGAAATTAAAGCAATTTTTTTTCCTGTTAAAAATAAAAAGCTTTTCTACAGCGAATTTGGTAATTGGTATGCATCTGTCTTTTTTCCTTTAAATCTCCCCTCCCTGTTGAAAGAAATAAAATATGGGATTACAAAAACAAAAAATGTCCTCGTTTCCATGAAACCAAAGGACTTTTTTTTGGATACAGGGAATAAAATTTGCTGGAAAGAGACTCCACCAAAAGGGAGCCGATCTTTACAAATGGACTAGGCTACTTCTGGTGGGCCCAGTAAGTCCTCCATTAGGAATCCCTACTTTCAAGTGAGAGTTCCTCTGTGGCTCTTTGAAGGTCAGTGCTCACCCTTCTGCAGGGAGAGCCCCCTGGCAGTGGGGGCAGTTTCAGCTCCTCCTGATTACTTCTGACCTTTTTATCGGACTCCTCTGCTCCTCCCTCGGCCTCCAAGCGTTGATCCTCACTCCAACGGCGCTTGAAGCGCAACTTAAGTGGGATACAGCGGCCACTATCATCCCCTGTGCTTACAGTTTCCTCTTCCCGAATAGGTAGAACAGGAACAAAGGGTTTTTGCTCTGGCACTGTGGGGGCTTTGAAGACTTCCTCATCGTCTTCCTCCTCGCTGATGTCCGTTACTTCCACCATGAGATCCTCTTCATCCTCCTCAGCATCCGAGATGGGTTCCACCTTAATCTGTGGGACTCCCGTTGATGAGGAAGAGGTAGAGGAACCAGGTTCAAGAGGTCGGTCCCGCTGCTTCTTGCCCAGTGGAGGAGGTTGGAGTTTGAACTTGAAAGAAGACTCCTCAGGAGGCAGATGTAAGGGCTTTTCAGGGCGCTGTGGCTGAGGCACCACAATGCTTGGATAGTGCAGGAATGCCCGTGGGCTGAGGTGGTAGTTGTACACGCTCTGCGTGTGTGCTTGAAGGTAGCGCTTCATGTCTTCAGGGTTGAATGAAAAATGACTACCACCTGGGTACATAGGGCTCAAGGAAGGGGATGGGGTATAGTTCATATGATTAGGAGTCATGGGTAAGGCAGGTGAGAGCTGTGGAGGCAGTAGGCCAGTATGAGCAGCCATAGGTGATACTGGGAAAGGGCTAAGAGGTTCCTGCACCCGTGTACGAGGATAGATCCTAAAGATGCCATCGTGAGGATGTCGAGGAAGAGGTGGACCTCTGAATGCTGGGATGTCGGGCCCAGGGCCTCGGCGGTGTTGCTCCTCACTTAAACTCTCTTCCACTTCAGAATTAGCCGATGTGCCATCGCTGCAGTCACTGACTGATCCACGTGCCAGCCGTCTTGCAACAGAAGAAAAAAGGGTGGGCGAGCGTAGATCCTCATTCGGAGACATAACATCTGATGGGGTGCAGGGTGGGAAGCGGAAGTGGGTGCCTCCCGATGGTATGGGTGGGGCACTTTGAGGTACCGGCCCTCCTAAAAAGGAAAAGGAAAATGCATTAGAAAAAAAAAAAAAAGCCAGACCAAAAAGAACCGCTAGCATGTGAGAACATGTGACCCTATTATACAAATTTTATTGGAATAATTGGGCAGTCAAATTCAGATTTATAAATCCTGGCACGAATCTTGCTTTTCTGATCCACCTTTCTACATGCCCACAAATGCATCCATACATATCCAATCCACTCTATTCAACTGACACTGAAATCTGCTGGATATCCTGGAAATATGCTGGCAAACCAAATGGGCATACTGGAATGTAGAGAAGTAATGTCTACCCAATAGACTTGCCCCACTTTAAGCTTTGACCACAGAATAGATTTTGCAGTTTTAAGCTAAATAATTCACCTTTTGGGAAAAACAAATGCACATCATTTGGCAGGGAAAAAAAAAAAAAAGTGCATTCACCCCCCCGCAGGATCATGTAAAGCATTGTACCTGTGAAAAGTGGATTGCAGGTTCAATAAAAGTCTCCTGCAGCTTTCAGCTCGTATCTCTGTATAGGCTGTCCATTTAAAAGCTGCAGGGTTTGTGAGCCTGTCAGCGCCCTTGCCGTTCATTGAGAACTACAAGCTGTCTGCTGCAGTGACAGACAGAACTTGTAGTTCTCATTCAGATTGATGTGAATAAAATGATATAGCTGTACGGGCGGAGCCCCACGCGGCTGCACCGTTTTTAATATATGACAGGGATAGGAACCCCTGACCAGTTATGGGGTGAACATATGCTGAGGCACCTCAATTATGGACGCAACAAGCTCCAAAAGGTGAACTTACCCTTTAAACGTCAGATACTTTCCACAAAAACTTTTAACCACTTAAGGACCGCCTCCTGCAGATATTCGTCAGCAGATTGGCACGGCTGGGCACAAGCACGTACCTGTATGTCCTCTTTAAGTGCCCAGCCGTGGGTCACGCCGGTCCGAAGATCCGTGGCCCCCGATCGGTCCCCGGAGCGGAAGAACGGGGAGAGGTGTGTGTAAACACAGCTTCCCCGTTCTTCACAGTGGCAGCTTCATTGATCGCGTGTTCCCTGATATAGGAAAACACGATCAATGACGTCACACATCCAGCCCCGCCCCCTACAGTTAGAAAACCATATGAGGTCACACCCCCTAGTGGTCAACTCCCAAACTGCAATTGTCATTTTCACAGTAATCCGTGCATTTTTTTGCTGTGAAAATGATAATGGTCCCAAAAATGTGTCAAAATTGTCCGATGTGTCCGTCATAATGTCGAGGTTACGAAAAACAAAAAAAAAAACGCAGATCACCACCATTAGTAGCAAGAAAAAAAAAATATTAATAAAAATGCAATAAAACTATTTTGTAAACTCTATAAATTTTGCGCAAACCATGGCTTTGCTTCCCCTGACTCCACGTCCCCGATATACACATACCATTTAAACTGAGGATGCAACAGGGCTTTAACCAAATATTCCCCAAAACAATCTTCTCTGCGATTGAGAACCGAGTTATTAATCCCAGCTTGGTATTTAGGTTTACCTCCCCATATCCATATTACAGAAGTATTTTTGTTCCTCTGAGGGCACTTACCTGACATACCCATATCTATGAAGGGGTAGTTGACCAACACCAGTTTGTTAAAGTTAAATTTGTAGGTGAAACGTTTGCCTTTGGTTTTGTGAAGTATCCTTTTGTTGTAGTAATACCTGAAAAAATAAAAATATATATAATTTAGCGGATTCCTTTGAATTCATAAGAGACAACATTACTGTACTTTACATCTTTTTGGCAAAACTGGTGATTTATGTAAAAAAAAAAAAAAAAAAAAAAAAATTTTTTTTTCTGACACTTGTTGCTTACAAGTTAAAAATCAGTATTCAAACTTTGGAGACCGTAAGGAGGGAGAAGAAATGGATCGAGGGGGGAGATAGGAGCTAGGGGCTGGGGGTCGGGTTTCATGTGTTAGTACAATAACGGAATACTATGGTGGGAAGAAGTGCATCTGTTGTTTAAACTGTAAATTTGCTGATATGCATGTAGTGTAAAATGTCATCCTTTTCATGTCAATTTGTTGTGTGAGCAATAAAAACCTTTTTGATTAAAAAAAAAAAAAAATCAGTATTCAGATACCCCAAATTATTATTATATATTTTTTTTGGTACTTATGTAGCGCCGCTGATTTACGCAGCGCTTAACATATACAATGTACACATACTCTAACCACACACACACACACACACACACACACACACACACACACACACACACACACACACACACACACACACACACAATCACACATATATATATATATATATATATATATATATATATATATATAAATATATAATCACATACATACCACACACATACCCTAGAGAATAAAATGGCGGTTGTTGCAATATTTTATGTCACACTGTATTTGCACAGCGGTCTTTCAACCCCATTTGGAAAAAATACAATTTAATAAACTAAGCAATAAAGTTAGCCCAATTTTTTGGGTATATTGTGAAAGATGTTATGGTGCGAGAACCTCAATAATTTATTCCAAGCAAAAACATTGAGATTCTCATTTTGACCAGAATCGTGAAACTCTAGGGCACAGGAAAGGCTTTTCTGCACAAGGTAGGTAAAGCATTTGGTGTTCTAAAGGTCCTTACAAACGTTTTTCCGACGGCAATTTGTGATGGCAGGCTGTTGTCGGAAAATCCAACCGTTTGTATGTTCCATCAGAAAATTGTCGATTTACCGCCAACACATGTTGGACAGCATGCTTTAAAAAATTTCTGGCAAATGTGCGTTGTCGGATTATCCAATCGTGTGTACACAAGTTCTTCGGACAAAAATTTTAAAGTACCAACACCCATTCTCATCATAAACACAACATTAGCAGAAGTTGCCCAAAGGGTGATGCTAAAGAGCTGAACAACCACATAGTTTGGCGTTTGTTGGCCGACAATTCTTTGCCGATTGTATGCAAGACAAGTTCATGGCCAACATGGGCAATAGTCCTACATGTTGTCTAAGGAAAATCTGACCGTGTGTCATAAGGCTTTAGGACAGGTCTTTTAGCTTCAGAAACTAAAAGTGCACCACAGATGGATCCTTTTTTTGATCAACCACAAAAAAAAAAAAAAGGAAGATTTCCCCTCATGCAGACATTGGAGGTAGATAAATGAATCCTCCCTGCCGTGCGATTGTATTCTGACAGCAGGGACTCCATTGTCAGAATACACTGATCAGTGATGCAGCCGATTGGCTAAAACTGGAGTGGAAATTTTCCAACATTTCCGCTTAAAAGAAGATTGTTAGATTGACGTCTCTGTAGCGTGAGCGGCCATAGGTGGATCAAAACTCCGCTGAACTGGCTGAATTTTGGATCCCTGTATGGCCGGCAGGTTTCTTTTACAATGAAATCTACAAAAAAAAAAAAAAAAAAAAAAAAAAAAACAGCTACTGAAAAATGACCCCCCCCCCCCCCCCATCTTAGGTGTGTAGTATCAAAATAGCTAAAATGTTACACCTTGCCCAATTCATATATAGAATTTCCAGGTGCTTGGAAAAAAATAAATATAGGAAAGCATTAATAGTTGTTATTCCATCCGTTGGTTTTGCCTTTCAGGGGAATAGCTGAAGTATAATTTCCAGTTACCGAAAAAGAAAAAAGAAAAAAAAAAAAGTTTATCTTCTTGCTTATGTTTCCAGCCCTGTTATCTTACATAGGTATGTTTTGTTGGCTGTAACCCAGTAATTACCCCCCTTTGCTAAACAACTTGTCTTTTCCAAACACCCAGGTGTACTGGAGACACGAGGACCTTGTAATTAGACAGCAGGCTCCCGCCTCCCCCGTTCCTCCCACCACAGGTATGAGAAGTAAATACAGAGACGGCAGCACTTGTGTCCTGTGGCCCTGTAACCCCTTCTACTCCTGAAATACGACACACACTGCTCTTTAGAAGAAGCCTGCCATGAAACAACAATGTTGAAGTAGAGCTGCACGATTCTGGTTAAAATAAGAATCGCGATTTCTTTGCTTAGAATAAAGATCACGATTCTCTCGGTGTAATATCGTCTCACATTATACAAAAAAAAAAAAAAAAAAAAAACTAACTTTACGTTTTTTGTTTTTTTTATTAAAGTGTATTTCAGAAAAAAAAATTGCATTTAAAAAAAGCTGCGCAAATACGGTGCGACATAAAATATTTCAACAACCACCATTTTATTCTCTAGGGTCTCTGAAAATAGATTATATCTATCATGTTTGGGTGTTCCAAGTAATTTTACTAGGAGAAAATAATGATTTTTACTTCTAAAATGTCAGAAAAGGTTGGGTCTTTAAAATGGTTAAACTTCCTTCATCTACACCAGAGTTCTTTCCTTTGATAAAAGAACCAAGTGATACTTTGTTTCACATATTAGGTGGTTATAAAACTTGTCAGGCTGCCTGGACATTTTCCCCAGCTGTGAGAACTCTGCACTTGTTAGATCGTGACATGCCAGATTGAGAAGGGAAAAAGGATTGCGATTTTGATGAATCGCACAGCTCTACGTTGAAGGCCGCCGATGAGCTCCTCGTGCAGTTGCCGATGAGCTCCTCGTGCAGTTGCCGATGAGCTCCTCGTGCAGTTGCCGATGAGCTCCTCGTGCAGTTGCCGATGAGCTCCTCGTGCAGTTGCCGATGAGCTCCTCGTGCAGTTGCCGATGAGCTCCTCGTGCAGTTGCCGATGAGCTCCTCGTGCAGTTGCCGATGAGCTCCTCGTGCAGTTGCCGATGAGCTCCTCGTGCAGTTGCCGATGAGCTCCTCGTGCAGTTGCCTAGCCGTCATGTGGATATTCAATATTTTCCAAGTCACTGACTGGGAACAAGTAAAGGCAGACCTCCTGACCATATTCCTTTTGAGTCATTAACTCGCAGGGGATTGAAGCCAAAGGATCAGTATGACAGGAAGGCAACATTTCCTGCATAAAATTACAATAGGTTGCCATTGCTGACAATCGAAAACTGGTATTATAGCCAATATCAATCCCCAACTGGCTTCTTGGAGGGCAAGTTGGTGAAATCACCACACAAGACGCTTTGTAGCAAGAAAAACTTTCAGTAGCTTCTAAAGAAGATGTGGTTGCAACCTCAAATTCTGGTTCTGTTGCATGAATTGGATTAAAAAGGAGATGTTTGCATTTATGGAAAATAGAATAAAATTAAATGCCAATTTTTTTGCAGAAGGAAAAAAATAAGTGCATTTATTTTTTTCCTACAGAAGCTTGGGAAGTATTGATCAGTAGATCACGCATTGTGGACTCCTATGGCTTTTAGCCCGTACCTCTCTCTGTATGGGCTGTTTGTACACCAAATGCCATGAGAGTGGACTACGAGTGTTCATCTGTCATTCAGGTATAGCGAGGTCGGCAAGAGGTTAAAATTGCATTTTCAAGAAAGTTTGCAAACCCTTCTGCTAGCAACTCTACCAGGCTTTCTTCAAACATTTTCAAATTAAACTCTACTAGTGTATGGCAAGTTTAAAAAGGAGTTATAAAAGGGGAGAAGTTTTTTTTTTTTTTTATCCTAATGCATTTTATGCATTCAACCTTGTGAGTAGCAGCCACCCCTAATTCTTAACCCAGCCCCATCACTCTCCAGCGATGTTCACGAACATCAAAACCGCCCAGGACACTCCTCCTGATTGGCTGAGACACAGCAGCGGTGCCATTGGTTCCTGCGGCTGTCAAAGTTAGCCAGCCAATCAGGGGAGAGGGGGCGGGGCTGGTCAGGGCTCCTTGTCTGAATGGAGCTGGGACTCTGCTCCAGTGCCCCCATAGGAAACTGCTGACTCTGGGGGCATTCGATAAAAGGGAGGGGCCAGGAGAAGCAAAGAGGGACCTAAGAAGAGGCGGACCCGGGCTGCTCTGTGCAAAAGAAACTGCACAGAGGAGCAAAGTATAACATGTTTATAATCACTTCAAAGTTGGAAAGATACTAGTAGACATTTAATTTTTTTCCTTTAAGAATTCTTTTTCGATTTTTCTAACTGATGCTCGTTTTCCACTGCGGTATATATATATATATATATATATATATATATATATATATATATATATATATATATATATATATATATATATACACATATATACACATATATATATATATATACACACATACACACACACACACACACACACACACACTTATATTTTTGAATGATATTTGCCATTGAAGGTGCTGAGAGTTTTCGTACAAATGTTTGTTTGAAAATCTAGCAGCATATGGCCATATTATAGATCCCAGATTACTCAGACATTGAAGGTCACATCATTGCGTTAATACCACATATACATCAAATGAACAAATTCCAAAACTGAACCTTCCGTTTCATCTCACTAAAGTACATTCCATGTTCCAATGGAGCCACTAATAAAAATGAGTCTATGGCACCACCAGAAACCCCTAGAGGATTCTTCCAATACAAGTAGATGGAAAAGAACAATCTGCAATGCCCTTGTGGTCACCTGAACTAGAAGTGAGGTGAAATCTCCCCAGTGGAGCCAAATAGGATTAAAATAAATAGAGTATCTAACCTCCCATTAAAGGAGTTGTAAAGGTACTTGCCTCATCCTTCGATTTTGCTTTTAAATGTCCTTTCTTCTGAGAAATCCTCACTTCCTGTTCTTCTGTCTAACTCCACACGGTAATGCAAGGCTTTCTCCCTGGTGTGGAGTGTCGTGCTCGCCCCCTCCCTTGGACTACAAGAGAGTCAGGACGCCCACCAACACACAGCTCGTTTCGCCATCTGTCCAAGGGAGGGGGGCGAGCACGACACTCCACACCAGGGAGAAAGCCTTGCATTACTGTGTGGAGTTACAGACAGAAGAACAGGAAGTGAGGATTTCTCAGAAGAAATAAGGACATTTAAAAGCAAAATCGAAGGATGAGGTAAGTGAAGGAGAACATTTGTACATTTACAACCCCTTTAAAAATAAGTTAAGTTGACCGGGGTACTTAATCTCAGGGAGGGGAAAACTGGATACCCCCAGCTTGTTGGTAAGCGCTTAGACGCGAGTTTCACAACTCGCATTCGGCGCTCTATAAGTATTTATTCCAATCCAATCCAATCCAAAAGGTTTATTGATAAGGGCTGTTTGAATTCTATGTCATTCTATGCAGGTATTGTACCAATTACTGTGCATTTTTCTTTGCTGATTGTAACTGCAGAAAACCAATAAAAAAACAATTTATAAAAAAAAATAAAAAAATAAGTTAAGTTATAGAATAGGTGTTTTTTTTTTTTTTTTTTAATTGTAAGAAATAGACTACGGCCTCACCTGAGTGCCCTGCTCAATTTGTCATAGTTCATCTGTGGCTTGCATTTCCGTGCTCCCCATAGCCGTGCCACTTCGTCAGGGTCCTTAATGACGAACTCCCCATAATCCCCTTGCCAGGCAATGACATCGTGATACTCTTCTTTTCTCAAGAGCTCTAGAATGAAGTGCCAGAGCTGGATCTGTCTGGAACCCGGGCTGGACTCTGGCTTATAGGCCCAGTCAGGAAAGGCAAACCCTGCAAAAGACAATAGAAACAAGAAATATACATCAGTACTTTCAAATGCAACTCCAGAACAAATAATCCTCTCTAGGTGACCAACCTTTATTGCAAATTTCTACCTTAAATTGGTTCTGAAGAAATAACAAAATTGTGTCACCTTGTATGCCTTTTCTAGACCAATATGAGTGCAGACCCTTCCTATCACAATCACCTGAGCAAGAGTTCTGTGTTCCAATATGAAAAGATGCAGTGTCTGCATCCCTTTAGAAGAAAAGCGGGTAAGGCTGCATTCACACCTGAAGGCGGCGTATGTTACCGCGATTTGCCGCGACAAAACGCAGTGTTTTTTAAGCCTAACATACGCCGGAGGGGTGATCAACATTGTCGGCTATGCCGAACGCCGCCTGAAAAAAAGGTCCGGGACTTGTTTTGAGCTTCAGGCGTTTCAACGTTGAGATGTGAACCATCTCCATAGCCGACAATGTTAAATCACCCCTCCACCCCTCCAAAAGTAGGAAAAGGGAGAGAAGGAAAGTTTTGTAGAATTTTTCGGAGCGTTCTTCCAGCAGAAAAACGCTGAACACTCCCAACGTTTTTTTTTTTTGTTTTTTTTTACATGTAATGCAAAAATGCTAATGCAAGCTTCTAAAGGCCAATACAAAAATGCTATTATCAGCATTTTTCATCCAGCGTTTTTTTCTAGCTTTTTTTGAGCTTATGAAAAAAGCCAGTGTGCATAGAACCTAAATATTTTATTATAATTTAATTATAATTTTTTGCATCAACACACACACACAAAAATGAATGTCACTTTTGGTTGAACATGGCCTTTCAAATGACCGCCCAGTAGGCTGAACAATCCATAGGCTTCTTGCACATTTTTGGGATTCCAGCAGGAAGATTTCCCTTCCAGAGCTTGGAATCTGCTCAGTCTATGACAACGCCAAGCACAGGATTATACCACAGCCATGGAGGACACCTATATTTTGCAACAGCGCACAATTTTGTAAAGCTCACATAATTACAGCAAGAAAAGAAACTTTGGGAGGAGACAGTCAGTCCAACCCCAGAATATGCAACGGAATAGGAAATCTCAGATTCCATTTATAAAAGCCTCAAAATAGCCGGCCTTACTAAAATCAGAGCTCCAAAATTGTCCTTTATTTTGGCTTTATTCCTCGTTTCCTCTTTCCCAGTTTCCAACTGTCTATTTTAGGACTGATGTGTAGATCTGCATATATAAATACACCATTTAAAAATTAAACTCTAAATCTCTGTACACAGTCCCCTCCTGTAATCCCGACAGAGTATGGCTAGACTGGTGATCTTATTTTTCTACATTGCAGTTTAAGGGTTTGTTAAGTCAGAATATTTATCTTAATGCAATCTCTGCATTAAGATAAAAAGCCTTCTATGTGCCTCAGCCCCCCTTATACTTACCCGAGGTCCCTCTTCATCAACGAGTGTCTCAGCCAGCCGATATTCTCCTTCCCGATTGGCTAAAACACAGCAGTGGCGCAATTGGCTCCTGCTGCTGTCAGATAGCCAATCAGGGGGAGAGGGGCAGGAGTCGGGGCTCGGTGTCTGAATGAACACATGGAGCTGTGACTCAGCTCGGGTGTCCCCATAGCAAGCCGCTTTCTGTAGGGGCACTGAACAGGAGGGAGGGGCCAGGAGAACCAAAGAAGGGACCCAAGAAGAGGAAGATCCTGCAACAGAGCAGGTGAATTACGCGTTGCTTCCTATCCTATTTAGGGGAGCATCCCAACAGCAACAAAGAAGTTAAAATGACTTGGGGGGGAGGAAAAAAAATAGAACCTGTTCAATTTTTATTGGTCTGCGTCCCTGTCGCAGATTTTCCCCTCATTTCCTGTCTGGTGAAACCATAACAGGAAGTGATGGCAAAACTCCCTAACCATTTAGAACAAATGGGCTGCCTTACCGTAACATTTGTCCAATAAAGCCCAACTCTGGACAATTATTCCCCCCCCCCCCCCCTATGAAGTGCTCGTTTTGTCCAGGGGTGAATACAGCGCCTGTACTAATCTGATCCTTCGATCCTCTGGAAAACGGCGCTCCCCCACATCCAGTGTTGGACTGTTCCTGAAGTGTTCACGTCCATAGCCAGTCTATGGGTGTGAGGACATCGGGAACAGTTTACCACACAAGACCACTGGAACGCGAAGGGGTCAGGAGTAGAGGCTCCGGCGTGTTCGCACAGTCCATGTGCAGAGCCCGCCAGGAAGTCGGCACAGCGCTGTGCTAATCACAGGCAGGAAGACCTTTCACGATCTCTGTAGCCGAGCATCGTGATAATGTCTCCCTGCCTGTGATTAGCTCAGCATGGTGCAGACTTCCTGGCAGGCTCTGCACATGGATTGTGCAAACACGCCGGCGCTCATCCTTAGTCAGGAGCCAAAAAGACCAGTCTTGTGCTGGGAGGATTGGGCGAATATATCTTGGCTCTCTAAACCCCTAGACCAAGATGTGGAGCAATTTGGTAGCTATGAGCACCAACTCTGTTCTTAATGAGGTTCTGACAACTATTAGGGTTCTATGAGCAGTAGTAGTGTCCCCCCCCAGATTCAGACCTGCGGAGAGGGAGCAGTGGCCAGATACAGGTCTTAATATTGGCACTTCATCCGTATATGTAAAACTAGAGTACCTTTAGTGGAGCATTTTTTTTCAAAGGGTTTAGTAAAGAATGCTTTGGGGGTTATGCGGCCAGTTTAGACACAGACAGTGTTTAGTGGTGTTCATCTCCAAAGGCATTTTCTGTGAACTGCTGACTGGGTGGCGGAGAATAAAGGCAGGATTTCCCGTACAGGACGGGTCTCGGCCTGTCTTGTTGCCATGTGAAGTTACTCGAAGCATGCGAGACTGTGCGGTGTGGAGCAGGCTGCCAGCCTACAGCTTCGCTCCATCCTAAACACACACTAAATAGCTCCCAACTGAGGTCACATCATCCCACACAAAGGCCCTTTTCTTATAAGGGCAGGGAAAGCAGCCGTCTCCGGCGCATTCCTTCCAGGAGTACAGAATTAAGAGGAGAGGGGTGAGGGGCAGCCTGTCCCATCCCCTCCTCCTGCAGGAGACAGACAGCATCCTTACAGGCACGTCCCTCTCTACTGCTGGAACCAGAGGCTCGAGTCATGGAGCGTTGTAAGGGGGTCGGGTTTGTGTAGATCTACCAAATACCTTACTGTCTTTCAACAATGCAAAAGTGCCAGATCTACTACACGAACAAAGGTTTACAAGTTGAGCAGGCATGGTTTGCTATTGCATGTTTTAACCTACATAAAAAAATAAAACCACCACTGGCTGCACATTTTATATTAAAGCGGGAGTTCACCCGAAAAAATGTTTTAACCTTAGATTAAATGCTCATTTTGTCAAGGGGAATCTGGTAGTTTTTTTAAAATCTAAGCAGTACTTACAGTTTTAGAGAGCGATCTTCTCCGCCGCTTCCGGGTATGGTCTTCGGGACTGGGCATTCCTATTTGATTGACAGTCTTTCGACGGTCGTATACATCGCGTCACGAGTAGCCGAAAGAAGCCGAACCTCGGTGCGGCTCTATACGGCGCCTGCGCACCGACGTTTGGCTACTTTCGGAAAATCGTGACGCGATAGATGCGACCGTCGGAAGACTGTCAAATAGAAACGCCCAGTCCCGCAGCCCATACCCGGAAGCGGCGGAGACGATCGCTCTCTAAAACGGTAAGTACTGCTTAGATTTTAAAAAAACTACCCGATTCCCCTAGACAAAATGAGCATCAATCTAAGGTTAAAAATTTACTTTTCGGGTGAACCTCCACTTTAAAGTTCTGGTACAGCAACAGTGTACTTTAAGGCTTCATGTACACGGGACATTTTTACAACTGCTCCTGAACGATTTAATTTGACAGATAGTAACCCATGTTTAAAACATCTATTTTTCCACGTTTGTGGTTAAAATCGCAAAAAAAAATTAAAAATATATTAAAAAAATGGGCAAAACTAAAAAACACGCCTATAAACGAAATGCGGGTTATCACGTTTAGCGTCTGAAAGCAAAAAAAAAAAAAATGTGTTCAGACGCCAAAGATTTCCACATGTCAAAGAAACGCTGTTGAACGCAACTGCCTAAAAATGGCAATAAAACGAGACTGTGTACATGGTCACATAAGATAACATTGAATGAGTTCAGGGGCAGTTGAAAAAAGCGTCCAACTGCCTCTGAACGTACGTTTAGCAGCGTCCCGTGAACATGGGGCCTAAATGTCAACATGACCCATGGCGGGATAAGTACCAAAATCACTTAATTCTGTCATCCAACCTACCAAGCAGCATATACTCACCTTGCCTTTGCTCCAACTATGCTCTGTTTAGACACTGGGAGCACGAAGAAACACCCAGTACTTCCAGGTATCGAGGAGCATGCGACAGCATTTGTGTTTGGTGTATGGTCCAGCACTAGGCATTTCTGTAGTCACAGTTGCCCATCCATCCTGGCACATCTGATGACGGCTGTCCTGATGAATTCTGAAGCCCCTTCCTGTGCACTGTAGCAACTCTGCTCCTCATGTATTCTGTGGAACTGTGCAAAATGTTGCTCCTCTACCATGAGCGCAAGCTCCACATGGAGTCAGCATAAGACAAGGCCTTGCAATTTCCTCCTTAAAGCGGTTCTCCACCCTAAAGTGATCGGAACCCTCCCCCCCTCCGGTGTCACATTTGACACCTTTCAGGGGGAGGGGGGTGCAGACACCTGTCTAAAGACAGGTATTTGCACCCACTTCCGGCCACGCGCTACGGGCGAAAGACGGGTTTTTCTGACTTCCCGTCTGTCGCCTGTTGTGTGCTGGGAACACTCGGCTCCCAGCACACAGCGTGTGAGCCAATCGGCGGGCGCAGCGCGACTCGCCGTAGGGAACCGGGCAGTGAAGCCGCAGCGCTTCACTTCCTGGTTCCCTCAGCGTGGATGGAGGGGGGAGCAGCAGAGTGACGAGCGATCGCTTGTGCTCTGCTGCGATCAGCGCTGGACTCCAGGACAGGTAAGTGTCCTAATATTAAAAGTCAGCAGCTGCAGTATTTGTAGCTGCTGGCTTTTAATATTTTTTTCCCCATGGCACATCCGCTTTAAGAAAAGCTTAGCCGGGTTTCATCTTTTGGTAAAGTTTGCTATGCTATTGCCACCAAGGCATGTCACAAAATCCAAGAAGGAGAATATGTTGGGGAAATTTCTACAAAGTCAAAAACTAATTTTGTTGATGTTCCTTGTTCATCCCCCACCCTCTGCTTCAAGTTGGGATTTGCATAAAAAGTGCTTTAGGTTCCAGATCTCTGATGCTCCATAAGACAACTGAACCCATGTAAAGACTTCCCCTATTTACCGTATTTATCGGCGTATACTGCACACTTTTTTCCCCTTAAAATCAGGAGAAAATCGTGGGTGCGTGATATACGCCGATCCTGCCGTCTCTGGGCGCAGCCGAAATAGACCGAGCCAAGTGTACTGCGCACTTGGCTAGGCTCGGCCACGCTCAGGACCGCGAGAGAAGCCGAGAGGAGCCGAACAGACAGGAAATCCGGCTCTGTACAGCTCGGCTGAGGCGCCAAACTCAAAAATACACGCCGGGCAAGACAGCAGACGGACACCTTCAAGCAAGTCCGCAGACGGACGCCGGGCAAGACAGCAAATGGACACCGACGAGCATTCAAAATGTAAGGTTTCCCCCCCCCCCCCCCCCCATGTACGTTTTTTTTCCCCTTAAAACTTCCCTTAAGCTTGGGGTGCGCGTTATACGGAGATAAATATGGTATATCCAATTGTCAGTTTACAAATATAAAGTGCAGCTACAATTCAAGAGAAGTTGCATACAGTTCTTTAGTAAATATCCTATAAAAATAACGTAATCTGGCCTTGCTTTGTTCCTCTGAAAGCATTGCTTGGCACAGAAATACGGGAGGTGCAATTGCCTCCTTGGTTGCCAAACACTGCCCCAACTGACTGGGTCTGAAAAAGGGTGGACCGTCCAACTAAACCTTTCCACGTTTACTGGGTCTAGCAATACAATGACCAAGACCTTGCAGTGAAACCTTGGTACACCAGTCAATGCCAAGGCTGAAACAAAAATCCACTGACCACATGAACGTATACAAAACTGGTTCTACCCCAGATGCTTCTTAGCTTCCCACTGGGAATTACCGTATTTATCGGAGTATACAAATATATAAAGAAAGAAAAGGGTTCATATAGTCCTGAGATTGGGGAGTGGCCACATCCCTGGTAGTTTGAACAAAAAGAAAAAGATTACCCCCAGACGGGACTTTTAAGGCCAGACTCCAATAAGTATGTAAAATTTATTTTATTAGGTGTTATCACCAAAATTGGATAGACATTGATTTACAGAATAATTCTGGATGTTGAATTACAGAAATCTTCTGGAACAGTCAGCAAATATATAATAAGAATAAAAAACACATATAAGGAATAGTGATAGAGTGACACCTGGGGCACACGTCCCATGTGTGGACCCAGGAAAAATAAGAAACAAAAAAATAGAAAAATAGTCATAAAATAAAACCTTGTGACAATACAATACAAATAGAATTAAAAAACACTCTGTAGAGAGCAGTGGAGAAAAGCCCGACGCGTTTCTGGTCTATTGGTAGAACAACAGACCTTCATCAGGGGCCACAGGAGTGTATGGTTACAAACTTTTTTTCTCTCGTTTGTGGTGAGCACAGGTTTTGGAAGTTGACCCTCAAGGTATCAGTCTAAGGTATCTCCAGAACCGACTTATGGGGTCCCATGAGTAAGAAAAGAAAGGGGAGGGATGGCTCCGACTTACCCCAAACCCACGGTGTCCCAAGTATGGGGTTTATTAAGGCAAAAGTGCAGCAGGTCAGGGGGTTCACTGAGTCCAATGCGGACAGTCCTCTTATCGTTGCTCGGGGGAATCCCGAACTGGGTGTATGAAGAGGAACCTGGTGCCAAGTGCCGTACTTGAGGTATTGAAATGTCAGCGTTACTCCCTTCAGCTCACAGGGTGCTGCACCCTGTGAGCTGAAGGGAGTAACGCTGACATTTCAATACCTCAAGTACGGCACTTGGCACCAGGTTCCTCTTCATACACCCAGTTCGGGATTCCCCCGAGCAACGATAAGAGGACTGTCCGCATTGGACTCAGTGAACCCCCTGACCTGCTGCACTTTTGCCTTAATAAACCCCATACTTGGGACACCGTGGGTTTGGGGTAAGTCGGAGCCATCCCTCCCCTTTCTTTTCTTACTCATGGGACCCCATAAGTCGGTTCTGGAGATACCTTAGACTGATACCTTGAGGGTCAACTTCCAAAACCTGTGCTCACCACAAACGAGAGAAAAAAAGTTTGTAACCATACACTCCTGTGGCCCCTGATGAAGGTCTGTTGTTCTACCAATAGACCAGAAACGCGTCGGGCTTTTCTCCACTGCTCTCTACAGAGTGTTTTTTAATTCTATTTGTATTGTATTGTCACGAGGTTTTATTTTATGACTATTTTTCTATTTTTTTGTTTCTTATTTTTCCTGGGTCCACACATGGGACGTGTGCCCCAGGTGTCACTCTATCACTATTCCTTATATGTGTTTTTTATTCTTATTATATATTTGCTGACTGTTCCAGAAGATTTCTGTAATTCAACATCCAGAATTATTCTGTAAATCAATGTCTATCCAATTTTGGTGATAACACCTAATAAAATAAATTTTACATACTTATTGGAGTCTGGCCTTAAAAGTCCCGTCTGGGGGTAATCTTTTTCTTTTTATTTATCGGAGTATAACACGCACAGGCGTATAACACACACCCCAACTTTAAAGCGGGGGTTCACCCTATCGACGGGAAAAAAAAATATTTTTTTTATTTTACCTTAAAATCAGGCATTGTAGCGCGAGCTACAGTATGCCTGTCACGAATTTTTTACCGCCGTACTCACCTTGTAGTCGTCCATCGAAGATTCCGGGGAATGGGTGTGCCTATCGAGACGGAGGATGATTGACGGCCGGCTCTGGCGCGTCACGCTTCTCCGGAAATAGCCGAAATAGGCTCGGTCTTCACGACGCGTGCGCATAGCCTGTGCGCAGGCGCCGTGAAGAGCCGAGACCTACTCCGGCTGTCTTCGGGGAGAGTGACGTGCCAGGGCCGGCCGTCAATCATCCTCCCTCTCCATAGGCACGCCCATTCCCCGCGGGAGCCGGAATCTACGATGGACGACTACAAGGTGAGTACGGGGTTAAAAAAATCGGGACAGGCATACTGTAGCTCGCGCTACAATGCCTGTCTCGATGGTAAAATGTGTCGGGGGGGGGGTGAACTACCGCTTTAAGAGAGAAGTTTAAGGGGAAAAACAAACTTTCCACGGACCCTTGCGTATAACACGCAGGCACAGTTTACCCGCTATTTTCAGGGTAAAAAAGTGAGTGTTATACGCCAATAAATACAGTATTTGTGGCAGATGATACTACTACTCCTACTACTGAAAATCGCCAACAGCAACTACTTCAAGCAACGACCACAGGTGTCAAACACAAGGCCTCCTCCAGACCCTTACTTTCTGCCTTCAAGAAATGCATTTAGCTTCTACCCAGCAGCATAAGGTAAGGGGGGTGCACTGTGATGTAAATGAGTGGTGGACTCAACTTCTGATGGTGGGGTGGCTCTTGACAACATATGGGGAGGGGATGCATTGGACATCTAAAATTTTTGAGATAGAACCGGCCCTTTTGAGCAGGGCTGTGGAGTCGGAGTCGAGGAGTCGGAAGAAATTTTGGGTACCTGTAGTCGGAGTCGGCAAACAATGCACCGACTCCTACTAAATTTAGATTGGAATAAAAAAAAAAAAAAGCAAGTTTAAATGTCCCAATTCACAAAAAGTTATAATTAATGACTTCTCTACTGTAAGAATAAAGACCAATGCATGCAGTGCCTCACGTAACCGCAAAACGAACACGTTAAGTGACGGTGAATAAGCGCGCTTTTCATGTGCTTCACTATATGGCACACACCGCACAATTAGGAGCTGCAATACTTATACTTTCCATAGTGATGTGTTCTGCTTTTACAGGGAACGCATGTTAGAGAATCAGTAAGTGTCCAAATAAAAAAATTCCAACAGGAGTTTTATAAAGCACTAAAAGAAGTTGAAAAGTATGATCGCTCATCAAAACTTACTGTTGAAGAAGCCATCCTTGTTTATCCAGAGATCGTTAGTGATGTGGCCAGAATAGTTACTGCAATGCCACCCACCCAAGTCAGTGTCGAAAGATTATTTTCAGCCCTAAAAATAATAAAGTCTGACTTAAGAGCCTCTATGAAAGAGGATCTGGCAGAGGCAATTCTCTTACTTAGAACTCTACATTGAATTGATTTGCATTTGCTAAGCCTAGAACTACATTTCAAGATTAATATAAACCATTTCTAGGTTTTACAGATTTTGTTTTTGGTTCATTATAGATAAGCTTTGTTTTTGTTCTAAAACAACCAAATAATGTGGTTTGTATTTTTGAACTGGTAAAGATCCTGTTCCTGATGTTTATGCCTGCTGCTACTATCCAGCCACTTGATTGTTTTCATTGTGTTTAGTCTTTTGCTTAAACTGTGCAATACAGTAGACTGTTGGCTTCCCAGCCAGTAGTCCTGTGGTAGGTTGCGTTTCTTTCCCTCAAGGAATGTATAAAATACATTCGCATATTAATACAGAGGAGTCTGAGAGTCGGAAGTATATAAAACTGAGGAGTCGGAGTCGGGACATTTATCTACCGACTCCACAGCCCTGCTTTTGAGGGCAATCCTAATGCGGCCCACAATGAAATTGAGTTTGACACCCCTGCCCTAGACTAGAGAAAAACGTTTTTTTTGCTTTTATGGACCAATTGCAAATAATTTATATTGGGGCTCGCACAAATGTTTTGTTTCTTGTTCCAGCATGCATGTGGGTAAATTGGCGCGTGTGTGTCCTCATTAATGCCTATGGCATGTATATTGTGCACGCTCTGTTTTTGTCTGTAATCCCCCCTTTAAGGAATGGTGGTAGTAGCAGGTTAAATAGAGTCTTGCCCTCATATTTAAAACAAACACTGATTAAAAGGACATGGAGCAGAAGTCTCATACAAGTTTGTACAAGTATTTGAAGGATAATGAAGTTCCTCAGAGCGGCAGCCGTCTCCACTCCCTCATCCTTCCTGTTCTCTGGTTTACTGGGTGAGATGGATCTATTGACCCACAGGAAGGCTGTGCAGAATTAAAAAGAAAAAAACAGCCACACGCTCCCAAATTTAGCGAAACTGCTACTTAGCGGTAAACGAACAAAAGCCTTCCCCACTCCACTGCTTTATCTTCCGTATTCCGCCATGCAGATCAATTACTGTTTGTGTAGGCCTGATGATCAACTTTCAAAGTGGATCAAAAAAAAAAAAAAAAAACCATACGTCGATTCTGCTCAAACATTCGTAGAACATCGTTGGTCAGCCCATTCTTTCTTGCCATCACCGATTCTACTAATTTTGTTACACTGTGTGCCAAATGGAATTCCAGACAGGGTTCATAATTTTTTTTTTCTTTGAAATTGAAAAACTTTATCAATTTCCAAAAATTGAATTTTTTCACACAAACATTTTACCAGGGATGGACAGCTTTATTCTGGTCACAGATTTAGAAGGGTTCCAAAGATGTAGCGCTGGTGCCTGGTAGCATTGCAGGAGACAAAGCATGCCGTCACATGGTCCCCCATACCTGGAAGTACCAGATACCTCACTAGTAGGTGAATGGGGCAGCAGGACACAAATGAATGGATACAATAAAAGCAGCAGGTTCACCTAAACCAGTGGTTCTCAACCTGGGGGTCGGGACCCCCACGGGGGTCAAATGACGATTTGCCAGGGGTCACCAAATCCTGGGCTGTTCCTGAAGCCCGTACCACTCTCCCAGCCTTTTTGCGGCTGACCACCTGGGCTGTCCCTGGAGCCTGTGAAAGCCCACATGGGCTGTCCCTGGAGCCTGTGAAAGCCCACCTGGGCTGTCCCTGGAGCCCGCAGCCGCCTACTCAGCCTCTTCACAGCCACCCATTCAGATCACGGCATGGCTGGGGGGCAGAGACTAGAGGTCAGCTGACTGGTGAGAAATGTGAAGTGGAAGGGGCTGGAGGAGACCCCATCGCCCGAGAGAGCTAGAAAGAGAAAGAGCGGTACATCCTAAAATGTTCCATAAGTGGTTTTAATACTGTACGAGTGGAAAGGACTCAGGGAGTGCTAAATGTTCGTGGGTTAGGGGTGCAAATTACTTGTCTTGCCTTGGATGCCGACAACCCACGCTACGAAAATAATTTTACTGTTAGTGGGTCCCCACAACTTGGGAAATTTTATTAAGGGGTCACGGCACTAGTAAGGTTGAGAACCACGGACCTAAACAATTGCCTGTAAATAGGCATTAATGAACGAGTAAAAATCTGCAAGTATAGAACTGTTCAACGATTGTGAGGCGTTGAGGTTTAGGTCGTTGTCCCGATCTCCATGTTCTCCTAGTTGTGGCAAAAGGAACCCTTAATATTCATAAATGACATATATTTTACAAATACTGAAATCTAAAAGACCTTGATTACACCACGTGTTGACAACTCAAGAACGTATAATTTTTCTATAGTCAACTTTAACCATGCAATTTTTCAAGTGCTTAAGAACAAAATTGGAGTGACGATTCCTCATGACAACACAGCAGGGCATTCTATGCACAGATCACGTGCACACAGTCACACACCATGGCACGAGGTGTGCACCAACACTCAATGCACAAAGAGCCCTTTTCTTCTCACTAATAATTCCTGTGGACGACGTCTGCTCCTAGTTCAGCTGATGCTGCACAAAAGGGAGCACTTAGCCTATTACCGTTTTTTTTTTTTTTTTTCCTGAGCCGTACTACATGCAATAAAAATTTTACAGATTGGGGGGGGGGGGGGGGGGGGGAGAAAATCACGCAACGGCAAAAGGAGATGAAGTGGAAAACAAACATCTGTGGCCGGAAATTCGAAGTCCACTTGGCCAAGCTCAGACCAGAGGAACCACGGTTCAGAACCGCTGCGAGTAAACATTAACCGAACCCTTCGATGCCCCTTGTGTAAATGAAAACAGGAAGCGATAATCTGCAGTATCAGCTCAAAACTTCATCATCTGGGCATAAAACCAAGGTGATGGGACAGGACTATCTGAAGAATTTACATGGGTACAAGGATCAACCAGGCTTTATGACTCAGCTCAGGGAGTTTAATGGAAATAACTGGTCAATTAAAGGGTCCAAACGGAAAAAAACGGACTTGTTTTAGTTGAAAAGAAGACTCTTCAAAACACTCATTGGCTTTTTCTACCTGTTAAAGGCTTAAAAAAAATGATTTTTTTTTGAAAATGTCACTAAAAACTACCCTGCCACTTCTCATGCATAGGTTTTTGCTCAAAGTACACTTTCTGTAACGCTTTTCTACCTATAGCAGTAGTATTGTACCATGTTAAAAGTCAAACTTTCTGCGTCCATCAAGGTCTATGGTGCCCTTTATTGGCCAACCTAAAGCAGTACTCAACTCTCCTCAACCCCATTTTTTGTTCCTTCTTACTTTTAGTGCTACATTTTATTCAAATACTGACCTGCGGCAATCCACGGTTTGGGTGACATACACCAGGTCACCCGCCACCATCTTGGAGGCTGCAGAACCAGAAACATACATACATTTTGGCCTAGGCAGGGCCAAAGAAAAAAAAAAACATAAATTGTTAGCCAATAAAGGGCATTGCCTAAAAATGCCTATCCATACCAAAATGATGACCCAACAAGCTATAAAATATTGTTGATTTGGGTATGAAACGTGGGTTCTTAATGCGGAAACATCTCTGCACTTGCATTCCCTGCTCTTCCAACAAGCTAAGGCCACTATGTGGGGCTCACCACTCATGTAAGGCCAACCACCAGGTGCAGATGGAACCAAATTCTACAGCAAGCCTAAAGATCCTCCTTTCAAAGTAAACTGCTAAAGGACAGACATATTAAGAGATAATTGCTACAAAGCATGTAGACAAAAAGGTATAGAACTTCTGCAGTAGAAGAGGCTGGAAAAATTTGATCCGCGTAGATGTTCCCGTACATGAGAAGTCAATCTATAGTTCGACTTCTCATGAACCGGTTTGTGGGAAAAGGTTTGCTCGATCAGTGCATTCCGATGGCGGGGGGAGTCCCACTGTCACCTCATGTGGATGGGAAAATTGGTCCAGTTTTTTTTTTTTTTTTTTTTTTTTTTTATTTAGCTGGATAGCTAAATGAAAAAATCTAAACCATGTATGGCCAGCTTTAGGGAGCAAAGGAGGGGGGGGAGAACACCTGCAAAGAGAACATGGCACTGGCATCCCCAATAGATAAAGCCAGCTAACAAAGCCCACCATTGTCCACCCCAAACAAAATGTCTTTTCTTTTTGTGGACTGACCCTTTAAAAAGGAAGACGCTTTTCCTGTGTTTTAAGCTTTACAAAAAAACACACAGCTCTAGAAATAGACCGCTAATGCACATGAGTCAATCACTTAACATGGAGGAGTGGGGAAGTGACTAATCCACTAAATACAATCACACATACATTTATTAAGGTGGGATATAGAGAGATGGGGACTGGCGTCACTGCAGCTTCTGGCGCGAGTTGACTGAGTCATGTGACAACTGCTGTTGCTACCGCTGAAGTATTGTCAACAGGCTCTTAGCATAGAACAGGTTTTCACCTATCGGAATATGTAAAAAAAATAAAAAAAAATTGTACGTTGCAACAACTTTGTATTTTTAGAAACCTGGACCACAAAAGAGGATCCTGGCTGCGGAAATATTGGAGACCGTGATTTAATCAAAACAGTCTACAGCAACTTGTTCAAACTTTGATAGCCAATATGGTATAATACACGGTACACAAACACAAACACACACACACGACCTGCTTTTGAAAATTCTAGATGCCCGACTTCAAAACTTTAAAGCACTGAGCTAGCTCAAGCATGTATACCAGAAAGCTAGAATGAAATCAGAACCCATCTGCCTACGTATGATGGATCGAGTGACTAAAAGTCTTTGGAAAGGCATGATGGCCAAGAAACTCATGTTTATAGATGCAATATCTAGTAATGGCAACCTTCATATTGGTACTTCAATTTATGTGGAAGATGTGGGTCTTATTACCCCTTTTGCCCATGTGATAGAACTAAACCTTGGCAAAAAGGCTGTTCGGGCATCCAACACCATCACATGGGAAAGTCCTCAGTCCCGTGCATCAGCCAAGTAGTGACTTGGAGCTTTTGTCTCACAATGAATGGAGATGCAGCTACTTGAATTGGCATTTAGGAGATTCTACGGCTTTGCCCTGCATATGGCAAACGTCTCTTCCATTCCTGGCAGCTGAACAGGCAAACAAGAGGGGTAAATGTAGGGCAAGTACAAGTTTCTGGTGGGGTCACCTTTTGAGTAACTCTTTTGCAAAAAAAGGCACAGGTTTACTTCAAGCCTGTAGGCATTAGTGATGTCACTGGAGCCATGATTGGGATATCACCACATATATACAAGTACGGCGGACAGGAAGTAGATATATCAGGCTCCAGCGATGCCATGTTTCTAAAAACGGAAGCAGATATGATTGCTACAAGGCATTTACAAGACCCTGCCTCTCAAAATTATCTCGTCACCATCAGCCATGTACTGGTAATTACCCAAAAAGACAATTGGCCTTCTGCTGGCCATATACAAGTATGTTTTTGAATGAACACTCATCAAAACATTGACGAATGTTGTCCAGAAGTATTACAAAAATTTAGTTTGCTTTCAAAATTTTGGAAGGAAGATAAATTCCCGAGCAAAAAATAAAAAAAATCCATCCTGCTCCTTGTTACCATGGCTAAACAAGAAAGCCAAAGTTAACCCAACAATTTATGAATTTTCTTAAACTGAAAAATATCAAATAAAATTCCACTAATGTATGGTCAGCTTTAGTTAGTGTTCGTAAAATAAGTTTGCACAGCAAGAACATTCTCTCAACTTCAAATCTGCAATGGTAACATGAACCAGACCCTAAAGACAAAAATTCATATTTTCGACCCCTTTAGCAATGAGACCCTGTGTTGCGAGTACATCATAGCCAAGTTATATATGCAAGGAAAATAAACCACCATGTTGTCCTGTGTACTTTCAACTTGGTTCACGTGTCTCATACGCAGAGAAACAGAATATATTCACAACATGTCCAGACAGGACGAGGCTATTGTTACTGTTAGGTGATGTCTGAAAAACAAGTGCCGAGAATGACTTTGGAAGGCGAGAAGCCATTCTCGTTCAGCGCTGACCTCTACAATGTCCTGCTTGTGTGTGTGTGCGGTGACAATTAAAATACATTTTTCCACAGGATACTCTACAATCCCCCAAATCTATAACTTCCAGCATCTCCCGCGGCTTCCAGTGACGCTTCCTATCTGTAAATACTATAGAGAGGGGAGGAGGAGCGCTTGTGGTTCTGCCATTTCCCCAAACCCCAAACAAATCAGGAGGCATCAATAATTTAACGTCCCTGTAATGGACGCCAGGGAGCAAGACAGCAGAGGAGCCAAGGACGTAGGGAAAGGCATTAAGGGAGGGTGAGGTCATTCACTGGCAAGGGGATGGGGGGGGAGGAAGATCTGGCTGTCACACCTCAGACTATAAAGATCCAAAAGCTTCTGCGGACAATAAAGCCACACTTCTAATACGTTATATAAAATAAATTAGCCACATTCCACAACCACCAAGGTTGGGTTCATCTGCACTTTTATGCCTTAAAATAGGAGAAAAACAAAACACAAACATAATTGTCGTGCCAAGATCAGCACCGGCATCTTTCAAGTCGTGCGTTGCATGGGTGTGTAAGGGCCCCGTAGACAATGGAGGATATGGAGCCCTAAACAGATAAAGCGGTTCCACTTGTGCAACAGCCAAATCCCAACAAACCCCACCGGTATAAATTGGGACAATCATGCTCTTTGATAACAGGACAATTTATACATTACAGCACCTGGTATACATCTGATCAGCCTCTTACGCCTACAAGTATTTCCATGCCCAATCACTAGTTCCAGGTACATTGAAATAACTTTTTTGTAGCCAACGATAACCTTTTTTGTTTCCCACAAGAAGCCTGAAAGGCAGAATAGACTTGCTCACCACGAAAAAAACAAAAAAAATAAAAATAGTTCAATAACAAAGTTTGACCGACAGACCAACAATGCTTAAAACATGAATTATAAGTAGAGATGGTTTAAAAAAAAAAAAAAAAAAAAATAAAAAAAAAGTCTATGAAGCTCCGCCTTCTGCGCCTTAGCTACAGTAATGCTGGCAGAGTCCATGGCCTAAATGACGACAGGTCATGACTGCAGGCATATGGAACCACCGCTAACCTCAAGGCACATTGGCTCAGGCCACCAAAAACGCAGAGCCCATGTACGACCGCCCCCTCCAGCAACGAAAGGGTCTGAAAAATAAATGTAAATGGAAGGCGGCAGCCATCAGAATGGGGAGGAAAGAGAAACGAGTGTCGGTCTCCAAGCAACGGGAAATACAGAGAAAGAGAGAGTGAAAGCCAAGCTAAAAATAAACTACTTCAAGAATAAGAAGCTGCAAAATACACCCAGATCTATAACTGCACTAAAACATACAGAACGCAGACCCACACATTAACCATTCATAGCTGTGAAACAGACGGAGGATATCCTTTCCCCCCTGTCCAATTCCAAGCATTGGGACACCAAACCGGATTGGACGCCTGTGTTGCCCAAATCAAATTGGGTTCTTTAGTTTCCCCAAAAGTTTTCGAATAAAGTCTTATGGAGTTTGGTTGCTACAAGTGACAGACGCGATTACACTTTAGGTCTTCCGTTACTTCCACATTGAAGTTTCTTCTGATACGGTACTCCGCACATACCTGTAAAAGGTTGATTGAGATTAAGGTGATGCCATTTAATGGCCAACGAAATAGTTCCTAGTGCATTGAAACTCGCTGGCCTTTTCATCAGGCAATAGGAGGCCAGCGGGTTTCAAAAGTTTGTGCTATAATTTAGTAGGCCAATAAATAATAAATATCAATCTAACCCCAACTTTTACTTTTGGCAACAGCCTACCATCAGGGGTCTCAAACTAGTGGTCCTCCAGCTGTTGTGGAACTAAACGTCCCATCATGCCTCATAACTGTCAGATTTGCAATGCCTCATGGGACTTCGGCCCCTTTCACATTGGACCTGTAGCCGCGGTGGCGGTATATCGCCGCTAAAAATAGCGGCGCTATACCGCCGGGATTGCCGCGGGAATCGGCCGCTAGTGGTGCGGTATTAACCCCCGCTAGCGGCCGATAAAGGGTAAATACCGCCCGCGGAGGCGCATTGCGGGCGGTATTGCCACTGTTTCCCATTGTTTTCAATGGGAAGGAGCGGTACACACGCCGCTCCTCTCACCGCTCCAAAAGATGCTGCTGACAGGAGATTTTTTTGTCTCCCGCCAGCGCATCGTCTCAGTGTGAAAGCCCTCCGGCTTTCACATTGAGGTAGCTGGGCAGGAGTTTTTCAGGCGGTATAGCAGCGCTATTTTTAGCGCTGTACCGCCTGAAAAACTCCTCAATGTGAAAGGGGTCTTAGTTTCACAATAGCTGGAGGGCCTCCAGTTTCAGACCCCTGGCCTACATAGAACACCAATGCAGTTAAAGCGTATTAAAAGAAAACAAGTTACAGGCTTATCAAAGAGGACCTGGGGTGGCGTCTATGCAACTGGTAAAGTAGGAGAAACATTTTTAGAGTCTAAAAGCGAATCTTCACCCTCAAATTTAAGTTCTCTCCTCTACAAAGAGCGCTTTTTGTGTAAAAAAAGACGTAGGCCCGTGCCCATCACCCACAAATGTGCATGATGTCTGTTGTGCCTCCTGGAATACGCACTTTACATCCCAGGAGGCATAGAGCTTGAGAAAAGAGAAGAGGGGCTTCATTGTGAGGCCCATCGGTTAAACCATGAAGAGCCGGTGGACCTTCCTACGACGCCACATAAGATGGTACGTAGGATCAGCTACATAGTATAAAGTGCCATCTTTTGGTAATGGTAAGAGGACTTTCTATCCTGTTCCCCAGAACAAACCCTAGATGAAATGAGCCCATCCATGCATTTTGATAACTGAATACCGATTGGTTGTGGTGGAGAGGCAGGTGGATAACGTTACCAGAGGAAGCCTTGTATTTATTCATATATAAAAAATAACCCCCCACACACAGGGTTTTCAATGAATGGCTGAGCCCCACTCGATTTTGCCTGAAGAATGGGATAGAAAGTCGCCATACCACAGCGCTGTATACTTTTATGAAGTTCATGCTACATACAGTTGATTGAGTTCAGAGCTGGCGCATGCGTTAACAGAAAAAAAAGTTAAGTCTAAAAACACCAATAAAGCACAGAAAGCCCCAAAACAAAAATATATAAAAGTCATCACCCTCCAGTAGCAAGCAGACATTGCTGCCTCTGCTGCACTAAAGTACTAAGCAGTGCTTAAAGCCCTGCCTGAAGTACCCCCTGCTCCGGTACAGGGAGGGAGGTGGTGTGTAGAACACCCCCCTCCAATGTTATGGAGCCGATGAGGGGTTCTATAGTCCAGCTAGGGAATAAATGGGTAGAGCCAAAACCATTGCTTGGAATTTCACTAGAACAAAGGCAACACTGCCAGCTCGCTGAAGAATACAAGGAACCCATTGCATTTCTGAAAGGATCAACAGGTATTTAAAACATAATAAAATAAATATGAGGGAAATGTGAATGTATTGCAGAGATGTACTGAAGGTTTTACATTTTTTTAAATTTTTTTTTTTAAAATACGTCAAACTCCGTAAACCATATTACAGGTGGTCCCCGAGTTACAAAGATGAGGTCTGTAGATTTGTTCTTAAAGCGGCGCTCCACCCAAAAGTGGAACTTCCGCTCATTGTACTCCACCCCCCCGTCCGGTGCCACATTTGGCACCTTATGGGGGGGGACACAACAGGATACCCGTCTTTCACAGGTATCCTGTTCCAACTTCTGGGAGACTCACCCATGGGCATTGACAACATCGAACGGGCTCCCTCTAACTTCCTGGCCGCCGGGGCCAGTAGGAGAGAGGAGCAGAGCGTCGCACATGTGCAGTTGGAAAAGGTATATTTAAGTGTAGCTCCAGCTAAAAGAAAACGATTAAGCTTTTTGGATAGCATAGGGAAGAGTTACCACCCCTGTAAAGTGTTTTGCCGTCTGTCCCTGTTCAGGAGATTTCACCTAACTTTCTGTCCCAATGTCAATTGAATTTTTTCTAAATTTGGGGTTGTGGAAAAAAACCTTGGTAAAAAAAGCATCAGTGGAGACACCTTTTCCCCCATAATAACTCTTACAGGAGTGAATTTCCCTTCCTGGGGTAGATTTCTTCTCACTCTGTTGTCTCCCTTTGTTTTGCAAGTCAGATGTTTGTAACTAGGGAACCGCCTGTACGGGACAACATTAAAAGTACTATGGCCGGGGCATTTTTGGCCATATATTCCTTGTGGGTCACAGTGCAGTTACCTTTGCTCTCCTGTGACCCAGAGTCCGCTTATAATTTAGCTATTGCCCGCCATCAGCTGATGTGGCAGAACCACTCCAGGTTCTGGAAGAATCTTGACAATATTGTCGGGATCCGCCTAGTAGATACCTGGCTCCCGTCAGCGCTCAACTCAGAGCCAAAGCCAGCTGTTCCCGCCCCCTCTAGCCCAATGGGCCAGTCGAGATGGCCTCATAATTCTGCCCAATTTCCACCACACAATGCTGTTTAAGCCAGGTGTGCAAGTAGGTTTGTTTTTTCTGGATAACCTAGCGGACCAGAAAAAAAATATGGGGGGGGAGGGGGGTATCAGGAGTGCTCTTACTCTAACTTACAAACTGAGTCATGGCTCAAAGTAGCAAGAGAACAGTCTCTGTCTAAGGCAACCAATCAGCTGCTGCTTTAATCTCTTGGGTCAGATGAGAAAAATAAAAGGATGACGTTGATTGGTTTTTATCCACATCACAGACGGGTTCTCTCCTTAGACTACAAGGCTCATATAGTTACTTGCAAGTTACGACGCGACGGCTACAGGACATGCTGGGATTTTAATTCTTCCGCAAATGAATGCCAGCAAGGTTGCCCGTACCTGCCAGGCACCGCAGACAAAACGCCCTCTCTTACTGTGGCAAAAGCACAGACAGCACCCTGTTCCATTAATTTCTTCCATACACACATGAAAGTGTACACTCTGTTCTGTCATCAAGCTTCCATTTTGCACCAAGCATTCAACAGGGTACCCCTTTTATCTCCCGTCCTCTGGCAGTGACACAGCGGAGCCTGTGTGCCTGGAAGGGTTAAGCTGCCGGCCGCTCTCTCGCTCGTTTGGCTCCATGCCCGGTTGAAAACGCTCTTAGTGTGTGACCTTTTCATCTCTTTCCTCTTTAGGTTTCCTGTACGCGCTGGGCAGGACAGGTGCCAAGACCCCAATTACGCCTCCGACTGCAGGACCTTATCCCCGACTGCCCTGTGTGCCAAAGTTCTGCTCCAGACAGGCCCCGCCTCCTGCGCCAGCCATTTCCCCCCCGTAGCCAGGAAAGATGAAGTAAAAATGAATGCGCTATATGGGGGTTTTTTTGGTTGACCAATTGCTGAAGCATCTAAATGTGCATAATCAACTCTTAAGGCAACCAACAACATTCAGAATCCCCCCCCCAACTGCAGGATTCAGAATTTGATTGGTTTCTATGAGCAGTGCAGTTATTAGACAGTCCACAGGGAATTAAGTCAAAAAACATTACTAGTTTTGGATATAGTAACAAATAGTTAAAAACATTTCAAGTAACACACACACACACACACACACACACACACACACACACACACACACGACATTTAATTTCCCGTCTTAAAGACAACAGGAGGGGAGGAAATATCTCCCCGGGGAGAAAGGTAACCCCTTAAGACCGTCGCCACTGGATCAAGTCCCCCCATTGGAAGACACCTCCCCTCTTTTCTTGTTCCAGAAAGTCATCAGTACCAACAGAGGGTGGCATCTTTCCAGCAGACCGCAATAAGAACTTGATGTTCCAACCCTTCCCTACTCCACTCTAAGCAAGGAAAAAAAAAAAGTTATTTGGATTTAGACTTTAAAAGCTTCAACATTTCTCAGAGGGCCAGAGTGTAGTCATTGGGAATAAAAACTTGTTCCAGCAATGGAATTAAACAATTACAGTAAGAAAAATGACATGCCGCCTCATGGGTGGTGCCAGTGGGAAGGAAGCGCACCTCATGGGTGGAGCCTTGTATCATTGGGAGGAATAGTGCCCCAAGAACTGGATAAAGGCAAGCAAAGGGCTGCATCTGGCACTCGGGCCATAGCTTGGAGACCACCGCTTTAAAGCATCACTAAATCCAGTGAAATTAGCCGTTTTCATACCTTCTAATGGTATAATCTGGCTGCACATCATAACATCTGAATCTGAATTTTCAATCAGCTGTGCTCCTACTTCTGTTAGAAGGATGGCTACGTTCAGTCTACATCGGGTTAGGAAACCTCGGCCCTGCAGCTGTAGTCAAACTACAAATCCCATCATGCCTCTGCCTCTAGGAGTCTTGCCTGTGATTGTCAGGGTCTTGCAATGTCTCATGGGACTTGTAGTTTCATCATAGATGGAGGGCTGAGGTCACCTACCCCTGGTCTTCATGGTCCCACTATGTAGGAATATAGCCACCCACCTCTGCTCACTCTTGTGGTGGAACACTTCTTTTGAGAAAGCCTGAAGCATCTATGAACCTCTTCAATGTATAAAACAAAGGCTGCATAATGAAACTACAGATGTGTTTTCCATCCCGGGAGCTGAGTACATCCACCCATAAGAAATCAATAGCTGTATGCATGCGTACGCTAGTACTTGCATACAACACATTCATGGGTGCCGACATACACCTTGTAGGTGTATGCACATTCTGCATACGTCCATGCACGCGATTATGGTATACACTGGTGCGTACAGCAATTGATTTCTATGGACAGATGCAGTCAACACCTGTGACTCCAGGGTGAGGAAATGCGAGAATTTTACATTGTACAGCCCCAGGCACCTGTGTGAATGCAGCCAAACTTATTAAGCATTTTTCTTCCGTTGGTTATGTTGTTGGAGAGTTCCCTCTCTCCCAACAAGTGGTCATCAAAACGGGAAGCGAGAGGAAATTTCCCCAATGGAGTCCCAACTTGCAGTAAAACCTTACAGCAGTTCTAATTCTTTCCTACTTTAAAATGCATACAAGGTTGGTACACCAAGTTTCTAACTGCTAGAAGGAGAAGATGGAAATAATGCATTGTGTTTTATGGTTAGTTTTCTGCCTGGAGTACACATTACAGATTTTTTTCATCTTGGAAGTACTTAAAACGCAAATCCAAATACACAAACCCAGAGAAAAAAAACACTGTTTACTACTAAAACTTCACTGTGAAAGTCCATCCTCCTTTAAAACACACCAAGATTTGTAGTTGCAAAACAGCTGGAGAGCCAGCGATTGCGAACGGCGAGCAACACTTGTTTATTGTTCAGGTGCCCACACTATCCCAACCCAGTAAAACTTGGCTGCAGCGAGCACGTGAGCCCAGATGGAGTGAGAGAGCGGCACACAGGGGAACGAGGAGGTGGATGGGAGGAGAGGAGGGCGACGGGCACACAATGGGGCCATTGATAGGAGGCCTGGCTCAGACCACTCTAGTATGGCACTTAACCCCTGGGTTGCAGCTGCCATGCCAGCACAGTCATCTTTTCCCCCCAGAGTTGTGTTCACTCCTGGGACTAACATGCGTCAATAAGCAATGTGATACATGTACAATTCTTAGAGTTTTTAAAATGGCAAGATAAAATAAAAAAATAAAAAACTTACAGCTCACACACCAGAGAAAAATTGTTCTGAAATCTGGTGAATGAGCAATAAAGGCACAGTGGGCAAAATGAGTCTTCACATGCATTCCTTCTAAACCACTGAGACTGCTCAGCACAGATACGCATTTGGCTTAGGGACCATTAAGACAATATGCACTGGACAGCCTTGCCCAACTTACGGTGGTGGTCAAAATGACACTTGTACATTCAGATAAAAAAAAAAAAAAGTTTGGTGTCATGCCACTGTCTTTGCCAAGTAGTGCTGGGCCCAGAACTACACAGGCACCAGCAAGATGGGAGGTCGAGGTCAATGAACCCATAGACATGTAGAGGAACCCCAAGATTCCAAGGAACCCTGGTTGAGAATGGCTGCTCTAGATCGATCACAGGCCAGTAGAAATGCTACACTTACCACCGTTTTCCTAGACCAAAAACCTTAGGGTGCTTCACATTTCTACTTTCCGCGTGCCACTCAAAGCTGCCCAGTTGTCAGGGAAATCTCCATAGATACCTATGGGACAGAAAACCTCAGAGGGGTGCACACAGGGCGGCAAAGTGCCAAGACTTGCAACTGAAGACTGTGAATCGGACACACTGCACATCATTAGAAACATCTCATACTTGTCTAAAGATCGTACAATCCTGGAGTTCATTATCAAATTGTAAGTATATTTACACAGATTTAGAGATGACACCAAAAAAAAGGTAACAAGCCATAGAGGAATGAATGATGAGCTGCTGCATAACAGGAGGGACGCTACCGTACTCTCGGCCAGCTATGCAGTTGTGCGAGGAGTACGGCATTATTGTGGGGGTGGGTGCCCCATCTGGCAGACTCTGGGTTAAATACACGGGTGGGCCACGTGTTTCGTATCTGCCATGCGTGGCAGGCATCCAGAAGTGAGCCCCCACATCTCCTGGTGAATCACTGCACTCCAGAGCTCACGCTCAACCCCCCCCCCCCTCCACCAACACCATCCTAAACAGCCCTCCCTCCCCCTTAAGTCTGACTCAGGCACACAGGCCTTGCTGTTCCTCCTAATTAAAGGGAAAAGTTACCAGTGTCTGACATCACAGTCTGAATGTATCCTAAGAGCCGACTTCAATGGGGCTCTGTGTATGAGACTTAGCTGCGGCACAGCACCCACGAGCGAGGGGTGGGCACCCGGCTACACAATGAGCTAATTACTAACTTTGCAGAAATGGAAAAGAGAAGGGGGAGGGAGTTGAGAGGGGGGGGCACAGTGCCCAGACTGACCACACCTAACACCCTTCTCTGGGGCACAGCAGATTAAAACAGAATAACTAGCAATTGTAAAGAGGCTGCTGGCAGTGCCAGGATGCCCGCGGGGATGCACCGTGCACTCAACTGCTAAAGCTACTGCCAAGAATCACATGAGCCCTGGCACAAACAGAAGATAAAAGTCCAGACATACACTCCGCACTTCAAGTAAACAAGCCAATCCAGAAGTAGCATGGAACTGGGAGTACATCGCATGCATCCACTATTAGTCACATACTTGTTCTAATCTAATGCTATACAAAATAAATATTAGTAAAGCAACCTCAAATTCATGCAACAACAAAAAAAAAAAAAAAAAAAGAATGCAACCAAATGAAGGGCATGAAAGCTTTAAAAATAAATAAAAAGGGGTGCAATAAAAAGGAATAAGGGCCATGAAGGACATCTTAAAACAAAAAACAGGAAATGGAAATGACCATTAAAAGCTTGGTGATAATTGTTAAAAAACAAATGGCCCATGTAGGAAACTTGGTGAAATGTTACCTTCTATATAAAAAAAATAAAAAAAAAAAAAACCCCTCGGGCGGCTGTTAAATTTACCCATGCAGGCACTGGCTAGGGAAGAAAGTACAAACACTTTATTATTTGCTTGACCAGCAGTCGGCGCTCTTCTATGCTGTCCAACGCTCTTGAAAACAGGCCCTAGAGTATAATGCAGGACTGCTGGCCCTGCATCGTACGCAACAATGGCAAAGAGCTGCAACTGGCCATGCAGCAAAAGGGAAGCTGAAGTGTTTTTCATTCTTTAGTCAAGGCGCCCTTTAGAATTATGCACAAATCTCAACGCACCCCATTCTAAAGTGTAAAAAACGAAACGTATAGTTTTACATAACGCAGCAACATCCACACACATAGGATATTATCCAACATTAGAGGCGCGTTAAGCTGGCCATACATGGCTTGAATCTGACAGTTTATCAGGGACAGTCCAAGAATGGAACCATCACTGGGTAGGCTGCTTGCACCAAAGTCGATCCATTGATTGACTGGGGGGAAACAAGCATGCTGAATTTTTACATGCCATCATGTTCTTAGGACGCTGGCCGCCCATCATCATGTTCCTAGGACGCTGGCCGCCATCATGTTCCTAGGACGCTGGCCGCCATCATGTTCCTAGGACGCTGGCCGCCATCATGTTCCTAGGACGCTGGCCGCCATCATGTTCCTAGGACGCCGGCCGCCATCATGTTCCTAGGACGCCGGCCGCCATCATGTTCCTAGGACGCCGGCCGCCATCATGTTCCTAGGACGCCGGCCGCCATCATGTTCCTAGGACGCCGGCCGCCATCATGTTCCTAGGACGCCGGCCGCCATCATGTTCCTAGGACGCCGGCCGCCATCATGTTCCTAGGACGCCGGCCGCCATCATGTTCCTAGGAAGCCGGCCGCCATCATGTTCCTAGGACGCCGGCCGCCATCATGTTCTTAGGACGCCGGCCGCCATCATGTTCCTAAGACGCCGGCCGCCATCATGCTCCTAGGACGCCGGCCGCCATCATGCTCCTAGGACGCCGGCCGCCATCATGCTCCTAGGACGCCGGCCGCCATCATGCTCCTAGGACGCCGGCCGCCATCATGCTCCTAGGACGCCGGCCGCCATCATGCTCCTAGGACGCCGGCCGCCATCATGCTCCTAGGACGCCGGCCGCCATCATGCTCCTAGGACGCCGGCCGCCATCATGCTCCTAGGACGCCGGCCGCCATCATGCTCCTAGGACGCCGGCCGCCATCATGCTCCTAGGACGCTGGCCGCCATCATGCTCCTAGGACGCTGGCCGCCATCATGCTCCTAGGACGCTGGCCGCCATCATGCTCCTAGGACGCTGGCCGCCATCATGTTGCCCAAAGTTCAAATGCTGCACAATAAAAGCCTGTGGCTTTGTGCAACAAAAAAGGAAGGCTTGACCCTACTGGCAACTTGTTGATAATTTGGAACCCCAGAAAGCACCATGGTTGAAAAGGTAAATTCGAGAAAAAATAAAAAAAAATATGCAACACCATAGAACGTCGATCCAGAGTGTATCAATTACTTCTGGGTATCGGGAGGGAATTAAGGAATTTCTATTTTACAGAAAACTTGGCCACGCTTTAGAAAAGGTATTTTCTTACCTTTCTTTGGATCAACTTCAAATTTAGGGCCAACAATGTTTTTTTTTTTTGTCTTGGTTGAACATGGCTGCCAAAATTTTATTTAATACAGGTCCACTTTGTCCCTCAAAAATATTAACGTGCCTAGCTCTTCAGACAATGTGGACAAAGTTGGTTTGGTACAACAAAGCTTTAGGCGTTTGCCTGTTCTGAAACCAATACAGCACTATCTACAGACAATAGTCCCTTCTTGCCAACAAAGCCATTTTCTGAGTTTTCAATTCATCAATATTTCAGCCTTCATGGGTTTGAAGTTCAAGGTTTACTAGAATCTACTGACGTCATTGGGCCCAAGTAAACAAGACAGACAACCTCACAGACAGAGGGTAGGACTTCCAAATGACTGACTGCAATCTGTAAATAGCAAAGTTTATTCTGTATGGAAACAGTGGCAAGTGTCCTCTCTTGGGAGATAGCCGTGTTCTAGGCACAGCGGGCTGCTGAAGCTTGTACTGACAGACAATGGTTAATTTGACAGTGAACAGGGCAATTAAAATAAATGCATATGACAGGTGAATGGCAAACAGAATGTAAACATGTGATGTCAATGCATTTAGAGTCTAATGACCTGGTGACAAGGTCCTTTTAACATTGTGCTGCTGACCCACCCCATCCAAAGCTCAGATTTATGTTTTAAAGGGAAACGTGCTGCGATTGGTCATACCCAACTAACCCAGTCAGGTCATCTTTTGTTTTGAATACAGTATTTAAAAGGAAATCTGTATTGTGATACGTACACAAGCTGACATTTTTTAAAAACACTAGTTCCCCCATTGAGCAACTGACCAGAAATAAGCAAGAACTTTTGTCTATTAGGTCACTGACTCCAATGTACTGAACCCATTCGATCAGCATGACAACCAATTCAAATTTTCAGGAGGTGGTCAGCAAAATTAAAAGCTAAATGGGTATAAGAGCATGCAACCAATTCTCCTTCCCTCCAATATGACGGTGCTGGTGATTGGTAATGGCCCAGCCATGTCATCTAGCGGCAGCATCAGGACATTCCTCAGCCCTGTGTAAGGTCTAGGTCACCCAGGCCAGTTGCTGATGGGCATGTTCATATAGTGTAAGGCCCCATGCACACGAGAAGCAATTACAAACACCTCTAAACTCACGTTTTCAAAGGCAAAAACCGGCGTTTAAAACGCCCGTTTTTGCAGCAAATTGCGCAGCGTTTTACTGCGTTTGCGGCTGTCAGTGCTTATCTCAAAGACATTGTAGACCCTCCCAAAGTTTAAAACGCAAAAATAAAACGCTTCTGAACCCAAAATTTTGCGTCTGGAAAAAAAAAAAAAAAAAAAAAAAAAGGACAAACCCAACTGCTTTAAAACGCCAAAAAACGTGATTGTGTGCATGGACACACAGGATAACATTAAATGTGTTCAGGGGCAGTTGAACTCGAGTTTAGCAGTGTCTCGTGTGCATGGGGCCTAAGGGTTTCTCATCACCCAAAAAAAAAAAAAAGTGTTAAAAAAAAATAAAAACGACCAGACATATGCACCAAAATGCATTCTTGTGTTTTTTTTTTTCTTTTGCATTATACAAATACGCCCGGTGGCTTGCTAAATGAATCTAGCAAGGGCAAAGAAACCGGTTTACTTCACTGCCAGCCACATTATCAACCAGATCTCCCATCTTTTTGCTCCTCTTTTTTTTCGTAAAGCCAAGACCTAAACTGGGACTGAAGAAGGTGTTGGGCCAAGGATAGAAATTGCCATGAGGGTTTAAAAAATTATGCAAACATGGTGGCTTTAAGTCCTAATCAAGTGCACCTCTTGCATACCAAGAATACAAACATTACCAGGCTAAGGGCCCAGTATGACCACAGAGTCGTACTGTAATGAGTTAATCAACGAATAGTCTAAGAAGATGTGCCCACCTAATGGCATAGCTCAACTCCCCTCTTCGACCACACCAAACCCAACGTCAATAGTGCCAACTCACTGTACACATTGAACCATCAAGTCCTATTGGCTCCAAGGTAGGATCTCATATCAATGCACCCAACGTTTCTCCCATTCACGTATCCAGCAAGGTATGGGAGAATTTCAAGTCCAACCACTGAAAGCACAAATATACATTCAGCTTTATATGTACTGTGGGCCTCACATCAAAATGAGAATCTTGCCCCATAGCAGCCACATTCCAAATGCCATTTTGTTGGCAAAAAAAATAAAAAAAATCTACATTTAAATAGTCTGTTTGCCGACGGCAACCACGTTTGTGCCAATGCAGGCACCTAATCCGATTGGTTAGAATGTTGCTTTTGCATTATCGTCTCATGAAAAAAGCAGCCAAACCAGGGACTGACCAAAAAAACAAAAAACCCTTCTCTATACTGAACAAATACAAATCATGCAGCCAATAAACAACTTTGATTAAAACGTAGCAAAGCCCAGCGTCAGGAGAGGAGATATTGGCTTTCCGCTTGTCAAGGTCATTGCAAAGACCCAAAAGAAAGGAGCACAAATGCATCCTCCGGAGAAATGCAGACATACGCTAACCACACTGCGCCACTGATACCTGGCACTGCCCTACAATCACCCACCACAAGGGCAGGGGGATAGAGTTACAGATCAATAGCCAGCGTCTTTCTAAGGGAGGAGAGAGTGAAAAAAAAAAAAAAAGAGAGAAGCTTAACAAAACTAGGAAAGTGCTATGACCTCACCACTACAACAGACAAGGTCGAGGTGATGGGGAGGGGGCTTTCGATCATGACAAAAAGACAAGATGTACAGCAACTTTATATTTGCCCTTAAAGGAAACCTGTATTGATGCAAGCTGTCAATGCAGACCTGACAATTGCCAAGCTGTCATTCCGATCCACTGGCTTCAGTACTTTTTAACCCAGAATGAGTATGCAGGTCTAGGAGTGTGGACTTCCACATCAGTTCTGCTCTTCCTTAAAGCACATCCATGGTTTTAGAAGAAGCTTACATGGGTGGCGGTAAAAACTGGTGATCAATCCACGTTTTTTTCCCCCCTTGCCTAAAAGGTAAAACATGGCTGCCACTCAGGTCTGTGTACATTATCATGGCAATTTTGCAGCAGGCATTTAGCTAGATGCTTACAGACAAAATACAAGGATATATAAACATTACTGCATGCTTATTGCAGATTTAGATGCCAACTAGATGACATTTATTTTGGTAAAGCACTGTGTAAAATCCCCTGTTGAATCTCGGTGTTGTCCATCTCCTGCAGCCACTCCTCTCTACATGCATTTCCACCCATGGAATGGAAACAGCGCCCAGAGGCGATTCAGTTCACATGTGTTGCGCTTTACAAGTTTTTCACTCACTATCACTGGCTGCAGATGACTGCTGTTGTCTGGCTTCCTCATAGTGACAAGTGTAACCAGCCATACACGTGCAAATTTTTCCACAAAGCTGAACCAGAGAAATCAATAGGTTTCTCCATCCTGTAGTACCTGCGGCTGTCCGAGTACCGAAGCAGTGATTGCAGTAACTGTTCTGTCAACAATTTCCCGATGACAGGGCCACCCACGGCTCAAATTTCCGTAGATTCGGACATACGAGTAATGTACGGCCATCAGTCGAAAGGAGTATGCGACAATATAGAAGCACTGTTTGGAAATGGCCATTATCCTGTTGCGATATGAAATTTTAGGCATTGGGTTCCATCTACCTTGCTCCGCTTCGGTGTGGCCATCTTGGGATTCTTCTTAGATGAGACTTCCTGGTGAGATTCCGCAGGTCACCAAGTAAATAAAAGGGGGAAGAGGGAGGAGCGGAGAAAGCCCATATGACGGGTGAAGGTCTACATTAAAAAATGTATTTCATATAAAATAAAAACCACCAACTATAATTTAATAAGGTGTACTCACCCGTTTTACCATATAAAGCTAAAATGAACCCTCTCTAAAAAATATCCTTTATTGCCCCTTTATATTGTGTTTGTATAAAATTACAATTAAAGACCATTAAAAAAAAAAAAAAAAATCCACCATGGGTGTGGAACAACAAACCAAGTGTTCTAACAGGCGAAGAAAAGTGCCTGGTCTTTAAGTCTTTCCAGTCTGGAAAGTTCAGCCTGCATTTCACAAGCGTCTGCTAGTTAGCTTTTCCAAGTCTCCCAGCTTCTCGCTGAAGGATTATTGGAGCTTGCTAAAAACGTGTAGCTGCTGCTTCCCCCAACATGCTACCAATTCCTCGCAGTACTGCCATGCCAGCTTATCTAGCAAGCAGGGCGGCAGAGACGTTGCACATGTTCTCCTAGAGAAGGGTTTAAAAACGAATAAAAAAGCACAAATAAAGTTAAAAAAAAAAAAAAAAAAAAAATTGATCACATTCTATTTCTTTGGTTAGGGCACATACCACAGTCCCTTTCTCTGCAGCCTCAGCTGCACTGAAAATTAATGGACGGGAGACAGAGGCTCCTCCTCAAGTCATAAGCTGAGACATCGTAAATACAGATCACTATGCTCAGTTATGTGAATAGACAGACGGTGATCACTATAAACAGTATCGGCAAGTACTTGAAAAAAGCTGCATCGGTGCAACCCTAGCGACATGCCCCATTCATTACGCAGCCGTTGTCGGCTGTGTCCTCTGCAGAGCTTCTGCTGCTGGAGACCAAATCGAAACGGCTTCAAAAAAGGTATGTATAGCGATTTCTTCTTTACAGGGCTAGATAGCTTAGTGTTAGATCGTGGATGTCTAAACGCAGGGATTTTAGTGTTAGGGTGGACTTACACTAAGAATTTTCTTAGTTTTGGTTTGACATGCGTCGTTCCTTGTATGTGCTCCTTTGCTGCAGACGTCTGTTATAGGTGGGGGCAGTGGCCATTTGTTTGAATGGTGTAATAAACCTTAAAAAAAGGCAAAGTACTGCATAAATGACTAAAACTGCTTTTGTAAATAACCGGTTGTCAAATGGAATGGAAATAAAAAATAAATAAATAAAAAAAAAAAATACCCCCCCCCTGCTATTGCAACTCAAGATTTGGGCCATCATTTACTTGCCACTATGGGAAGAGTTGACCATTTGACCCGTAGAGCAGGCAGCATCACATAGCGGGTGTATAGCTACTAGTCAGCTGTAACTCCCATTTATGGGCACCTAAGTAGCACAGACATCTACATTGCGTCAATCTCAGCAGACCAACTTTCTTTTTTTGTCTGTGTCCACTGCCCAGTCCTGAATGGGATGATGAAACATGGACCAGACAGGAACACAAACTATTACTGCTCATGTCTAGGGGGGGTGTGAGCTGGAAGGAGGCAGCTGAATTTGGCACACTGAGCCCTTTTAGAAAAATACGGGTCACTTTTTCCTCCTCCTCTTGAACAGAGCCCTCTTGGAGCTTGATAAGAACCATATACTCCGCTGATTACTCATCGAAGTGCACATCAACAGATCCCGAAACCTTGTACTTGGCTGAACCACGGTATTAAACTTTCACAATGCGCACACCGACAAGTCGCAACAGGCGAGTTCACGTGAAGCTCCGTCACCGTTCATCTCATAGATCTGATTTTGTCTCACAGTCTGGTGAACGGCTGTTTTCCAACAACCACATTTTTACCAATTCGCCTGCAGAGGTTCAACGACACGCTACTGAGAAACTTAACCTTTTACTGGCAATCACCTCATTATCTACACGTTAAATCTTATGCTGCTTATTAGATTTACCATTTGATTGTGATCTTAAATCCAATCACAAAAACCTCATTAAGATTCATCATGTTAATTATTATTTTTTTTTTATAAATTGTTTTTAAGCTGGCCATAGACCGTTTGATTCAAATCATGTACGGACATGAATGTACCCAAGTTGATCAATTAACTTGGGTACAACATATCGGATTTACAGCAATTTTTGCGAGCCACTATAACAGCATCACTTCACCGTGTTCTCCCGGCAGAGACGGATTAATCCACTCTCCCCATCCGGAGAACACAGGGGCTACGAGAGAGGGTTGATGGTGGAAACTAGCGATTTTTGCTCCATCTATGGCCAGACTCAGTTTTTTTGAATTTTCCCCATTTTCCTTACATAGCACCTGGTGATCCTTCCATAAAAGGTCCTTGTTTAGGCACTTCCTGTTATGCAGTGATAACCATCGTCCAGTTGTCCTTCTGCATGGTCACCCTGTCCCATTTGGCTCTGGTGGAGACTTCAATCAACTACACATTGCACAGGCAGAGTCAACCATTGTTATGAAGCTGAGCTACAGCAAGCTGAACATGGTGACTATTAGCCGGATTCAGGTACAGTTACAACGGCGTATCAGTAGATACGCCGTCGTAACATTAAGCGTATGCTCAAACCGAGATACGCTTAAATGTTGCTAAGATACGAGCAGCGCAAGTCTTCCTACGCTGTCGGATCTTAGCTGTCTATTAACGCTGGCCGCTAGGGGCATGTATGCCGATTTACGCCTAGAATATGTAAATCAGCGAGATACGCCTATTCACGAACGTACGCACGCCCGTCGCAGTAAAGATACACCGTTTACGTAAAGCGCTTTCAGGCGTAAATATAAACCACCAAAAAGATGGCGCAGCCAATGTTAAGTACGGACGTCGGAACCGCATCAAATTTTTCACGTTTTACGTAGTTTGCGTAAGCAGTCCGTGAATGGGGCTGGACGTAATTTACGTTCACGTCGATAGCATGGATTATTTGCAGCGTAATTTTGAGCATGCGCACTGGGATACTTTCACGGATGGCGCATGCGCCGTTCGTTAGAAAATGTCAAATACGTGGGGTCACGAGTATTTAGCATAGAACACGCCCCCAACCAGCCTATTTTGAATTAGGCGGGCTTACGCCGGCCCATTTACACTACGCCGCCGTAAGTTAGGACGCAACTTCTTTGTGAATATTGTACTTGCCTCTCTAACTTACGGCGGCGTAGCGTATATGAGATGCGCTACGCTAAAGTTAGACACATCTACGTGAATCCAGCTATATGTATGTAGACAGGAGGTGCTGAAAGAGGCTAATAGAGATCAGCATCACAGTGCGCTGTGTAAGGACCATGTAGGGTCCTAAGACAGTGGTATCCAAACTGCGGCCTGGGGGCCAGATGTGGCCTTTAGTTTGTCTTTATCTGGCCCTTGCGTCACAGACTTACTGACACCGATAGGGCACTATGCTTTCCATTTTATACCAACAATGAGAAACCATTCCTTCCATTCAAACCAATGATGGGGCATTGTTTATACCCACCAATTCCGGGGCATTTTCTGCTCCCACTGGTCACCGTCCATGACCCCTAGAGTCTCAAGGACAGAAAAATGTCTCCTTTAGAAAGTTTAGACTCCTGCCCCAAGGAAAACGGTTTTCATTATAGTCATCACTCTTGGGCTGATCCTGGATGGAAAGGGAATCAATGGTGTGGAAGGTCCAGGCACTGCCATTAATTCAAAGAGAATGGAGTAAAGGTTGTGTTCACCATGTCCTTCCTTCAACAAGATTAGCCTTGTTGTCCAGGAGGTTTTTGAACAAGTTGGAAATCCAGTGTGCACAATAAGTGCTTCTAATGTGGCTATCCTAGACCTAAATGCCCCAAACACCATAATGGACTAGTTTCAGATTGTTTAGGGTTTCTTTTAGATAAGGCAAACAAAATAAGTGACGCGAATGCCTTGTTCCAAGTCTGACGATTCTCATTTATCCAGGCCATGGTAAAGCTAGTCGAAGTCTGTCACTAATAACTGAACCTGTTGCAATTAACAAATTGAAGAAGCTTAATGGGCGAGTGCCCGAACACTGCAGAAAAGGTCCAATCAAATGTGACAGTGTATTACTGGCTATATGCTATTCTACAGTTTCCCATTCTGAATCTAATCAACACCAGTCTGATGATTATGATGATAGGTAGCCAGACCCTCTCATTTCCATAAGGATATACTGTATAAACAGGGATATGCAATTAGCGGACCTCCAGCTGTTGCAAAACTACAAGTCCCATCATGCCTCTGGGTGTCATGCTTGTGGCTGTCAGAGTCTTGCTATGCCTCATGGGAGTTGTAGTTCTGCAATAGCTGGTTGTCCAATAGCTTATCCCTGCTGTAGAACTTTGTCTGGTCCTTGGGGCACCATTGGGTCCTTGGGGAATATTTCTCCCACCGACACCCAACAACGGGGCACTGCACTGCTCCTCCGTCTGACAGCCAACGATGGAGCACAGTTTACTCTCACTGACACCACAACATTTTCTACTCTCAATGGCCACAGTCCAGCCTGCCTGAAGGACACTAAACTTGAACTTTAAGAGGATTATCCAAGGGGTCTCCAAACTTTAGAAAATTATTAAATGTATTTATAGATGAAACAATCCCTAACTTGAACTGGTCAAGCACTACTGTACACCTACTAAACTACGACCAATAATGAAAGTCATGCAAGACAGGGGAACCAATGTTTTAGGCAGACCTTGCCGATCAAACACGTCTATCTGAATGCTATACTTTAGCGGAAAGCAAGTCACCAATGCTTCCACATTAGCTGCAGTCTCTCCATGACAAATATTTCACGTCTGCCTTTTGGCAAGTTGAAGAAGAGTGCTTCAACAATGAGTATTTTTCCTAAGGGTATAGGTCTGCTTTAAAAACAGATGTCAACCACATGCACGCAAGCCGACGCTCTCAGCAGCTCCAAACATCCAACAACAAAAGTGTGCAAGATCTGGGATGGGAAAGGAGACAAATTTAACACAAGTGGGCTTTTAAAGGGAAACTAAAGAGAAAACACACCAACTCTAGATTTAGAACGATGACACACGGAGAGACCAACAAAATGCCTTTTATTCAAACAAAATTTATTTTTATTCACCAACGATCTGGCCCCCTTACTTTTGACATCCTTTCAGTTGTTGATATATTTTATAGGCCTGCAGTCCAAGCCAGTAGAAACAAAGAGGTCCAGTTTGAGGATGGTCTTCTGTAGTTTATAAAAAGTGAGGTTCCGCTGTACAGAATTAGGTTCAGGCCGGGTTCACACCGATACAACACGACTGTTTTACGACCATCATCCTACTTTGCCCCGCTACATCTGTCCTACTTCCATCCTACTTACCGAAAATGAACAAGCCAAGATTCTGCTCCGACAGATAGTATGACTTGTCTTTTGACCAATCAAAACAATCCCAGAGTGACACGTTCCTTTTACTTCTGCTGTAATCACCATTTCAGATGGTTAGGACAAGGATCCTACTTTGGTCCAACTTCAGCCTATTGAATATCATTGAAGTGGGATCAAGTCAGACCAAAGTTGTACAGGGAGCATTTACGAAGTTGGACCGACTTGTGTCAGACCAGTTAAAAAAAAATGTTAACATTAGATTCATGCTCATTTTGTGAAGGGGAATCGGGTGTTTTTTTAAAAACGAAGCAGTACTTACCGTTTTAGAGAGCGATCTTCTCCGCCGCTTCCGGGTATGGTCTTCGGGACTGGGCGTTCCTATTTGATTGACAGTTTTCAGACGGTTGCATACATCGCGTCACGAGTAGCCGAACGTCAGTGCGGCTCTATACGGCGCCTGCGCACCGACGTTCGGCTACTTTCGGAAAATCGTGACGCGATAATCTTTTGACAGGCTTCCGACAATCGAATCTATCAAATCGGAACGCCCAGTTCCGCAGCCCATACCCGGAAGCGGCAGAGAAGATCGCTCTCTAAAACGGTAAGTACTGCTTAGTTTTTAAAAAAAACTACCAGATTCCCCTTGACAAAATGAGCATCAATCTAATGTTAAAAATGAACATTTCCGGGTGAACCTCCACTTAAAGGCCCCTTTCACACATGTGCGACTTCAAAGACGCAAAATTTTACTGCGATTTCGTGGCCGCGATTTCAGGGAATGCCTGTGTAATTGCCATCAAAAAAAAAAAAAAAAAAAAAAAAAAAAAAAAAATCGGACCAAAGTAATGCAGGGACTACTTTGAAGTCAGGAATGACTTGAAGTCGTACTAATATGAATTGTCATTGGATATCATGGGGAATGACTTTGTCATGCTACTTAGTCCCAAATCGTAGGACAAGTCGTACAAGTGTGAAAGGGGCCTGAGACGGGTCCCATAGGGAAATATTCATTTTCACATGTCATGATCTCCCAATATCGGAGTGTTTGTTGTACCAGTGTGAACCCGGACTCACAACAGGGATGGATTGCAATCAATATGCAGCATTAAAGGGGTGTTCTTCCAAAAAAAAAATACTGCAGCCGTTGACTCTCAATATATGGACACTGACCTGTCCAGGGCGCCTGCGACGTCGGCAGCCTTAGCCACTTTGTCCGTCGGCTCTCGCCATCTTCGGTAGGGGAATCCGGAAGTGAAGCCTACTGCGCACGTGCGAGTTGTACTGCGCATCCTCACTGGTCCCTGTCTTCTGGGACCTGTGCGTCTCCCAGAAGATGAGGGGGGGGGGGGTCAGAGTAGGCTCCGGACGTGGCTTAGGTCACCGCTGTGATCTATGCCAGGAAGTGGGAGAAAATACCTGTACTACACAGGTACTGTATCTACCTCCTCCCCCCTGAAAAGGTGCCAAAATGTGACACCGGAGGGGGGGGGGGGTGTTAGTAGTCGGATTCCAAAAAGTGGAAGTTCAATTTTTGGGTGAAACCGGTGGCATGTTGGAAGATCAAGTGTTAAACCATACTATCCATTTTCTGGGAGCCATGACACTTACAACCAGCTTGATTAAAAAAGCATTCACTAGTCAAATAGCTTGCAGCGTGACAAACATCCTCAACCAACTTCATAATTTATTGTTCATAAAGTTACTCCAGCAATCCATTCTACAATCCATCACTGTAGCATATGCAACAATGTCACCTAGACCGCAGCAGTCATTAAATCCATTTCATGTGATAAGTGGCCATACTCCTCCTGAAGCAAAAATGGCTTCCAGAGATTTCAAACAGGTGACAGGTGCACTTTAAAGAAACTAGAAAAAAAAAAAGGCACAGTATAATGCAAGTGCTACAACTTCTCCTTCCTTGTTACAGACCCCAAACAAATAAAGCTTTGTTGAGGACACGTCACCTTAAAGCCACTCACCCCCCACCCCCCCTTTCCTGGCTGGCTGCCCCAAAACCCACCCAAGGGTGTGACAAACCTTAAACAAAGCTTGGCTTGTCATTTCTGCTTAGGTTTTAGGAGGTAGGAGCTGGCTGCCTTAGGCTCATGTGTGGGTGTAATACCTGCAAAGGGACTTTAACTCTTTCCCAACATCGAGACGGCATCTGGAAACACAAGGGTTAGCCGAGAGCGGCATGCTTTTGAGAGAAGACTGTCAACAGCCTGAAATCCCAACAGTACATCTATTTCAGGCAGGGATTCCCAGAAGCTACATGCTTGTAGTCCTCTGGGTTTTGGGTTTTCCCCATGAGTGCACATGCTTACTGGCAACCTGCCAACCTTCGGCTAAGGATGGGTTAAAGACGGTAGGCTGAGCGGTTGTATGCAAACTTAATCAAGAACGGTTAAAGGCACATGTAAACATACCTTAACCCAAGTGGGTAGATATATATGAGGTAACTAGGGAGCAGCACAGCATGTGTCGGCAGGCTAGGGATAACGCCGCAGGAGGGTTGCGGGCAAAGTGCCCGACTGCAGGATGGACAGCAGAAAGGAAGAGCAGCGCGCGAACAGAAACAACGTAAAAGGAGTTCTACCAAACACAGAGTTTTGTGCAATTTTTTTCTTATTGTGGTGCATTTCCACGTGCTGTGAGAGTTTTAATGCAAGTTTTCAATTGGTATGCATGCAGCAGTTTTAAACATCCTTCAGTTTGTTTCAGATGCGGTCAACTTTATCCCTTTTGTAGGATGCAACTGATGGAAACTGAAGAGCAGAGAATCAAGAGTGTCTAAATGGGAATGTATCCATAATGACATGGATGAGCGAGTTTGGGGTGGAGAATGTTGACGGGCTTGCACAGAGTCCCGACCTCAACCCGATAGAACAGTGATGACGAACCTTGGCACCCCAGATGTTTTGGAACTACATTTCCCATGATGCTTTACTACACTGCAGAAAGCATGAACATCATGGGAAGTGTAGTGCCAACACATCTGGGGCGTCAAGGCTCGCTATCACCACGATAGAACATCTTTGGGATGAATTAGAGCGGAGACTGCGAACCAGGCCTTCTCATCATCAGTGCCTGACCTCGCAAATGCTCTTCTGGAAGAATGGTCAAACATTCCCATAGACACACTCCTAAACCTTGTGGGCAGCCTTCCCAGAAGAGGTGAAGGCGTTAACGCCTGCAAAAGGGAGGGCCAACTAAATATAGAACCCTATGGACCAAGATGCCATCAAAGTTCACGTGCGTGTAAAGGCAGGCCTCCCAATACATTTGGTGTATACTGCACCTAATTTATAAATTTGTTTTTATTAAAAGTTTTTTTCCAAAAGACAAAAAAACACGCAATCTATCCACCTGTGTTCAGGAATGGTTGTGGAAATTTCAGATTGGTATTAGGGCTAGTTCACACCACAATAACATCCTCCACATCCATTCCGGATGCGTTTCTGCATGCATGTTTTCGATGCACGTGCCAGATGCTTTTTTTCCCCTCTCTTTTTTTTAATCACTGTACTGGGGTCCGAAGTTTTTCTAATACATTTCACCGTGTTCCAGCACAGTTCTGTGCAGGAAAAATGCAGCACGTTCTACATTTTTTTCCTCTGGCACTGGAAGCACTGGTGTGCCATAGAAAACCAGAGGTAAAACTACTTTCTACGATTTATTTTTTCTGCATCCAAAAAACACTGGAATGCATGTGGTGTGGCCATAGGGTACAAGGCAAGTGCAGGTTGCCCAAGGAAGGAAAACCAGCAACAGGATCAAAGGGCAGCCAAGGCTTATTGGAGTACATGGACAGTGAAGGCTGGTCCATATAACCTGACCCAATAGGAGAAGGGGTGTGTGTGTGTTAAAGCGGAAGTAAACCCTCCTATTGTTTTCAGCCAAGGAAGCTGCCATCTTGGCCTCTGTTTAAACTTCAACTGCCATGGTGCTGGACATGTGATCATCTAGGAAACCAGCCATTGGCTGGTTTGACAGTTTGGTTGAGAGCACAACCAATGTGACAGTTGGCATTTCTGGCATGCCAGGAATGTAACTTTTTGAAACTATTAAATCGTTGGGTTTACTTCCACTTTAAACATTTTTATACACACACACACACACACACACACACACACGGTTAGTAGCAAAACCAGGCAATACACTCACTTTACCGGTTATTACGGCAAATCTAAATATTCTGGACAAAAATAAGTGATTAAACTTGTTTTACGGGATTCAGAAGTAGGAACCCAACTGTCATGACCTGAAGTAAAAGCATTCAGAAACACATGTAGAAAAAATAAATAAAAAAAAAACCTCCTCCAAATCATTCTACCGTATTCCACAGTTTTGGGTATAAAGGAAAAAAAAAAAAAAAAGAAGAAGGAGCTTGCCATCTAAAATGACTGAAACAGGACCGACTACACAAACATGTAGCAATTTATGTGCTGCATATCAAAAGCTGAGCCAAAATCATGGGTGCCGTTCCTGACCCATCGCAGGCACACAGCCAAGCCGCCCGTTTGTTACATGCTGGGAGGGCGTAAAAGGAGCAAAAAGATGCACACAGCAGGGGACAACGTAAACAAGAAAACAACTTGTCAATGTAATTAGGCTTCCAGGAGAGGGTCACTCCCCCACCGAGATGAAAAGAGTTGGTTATTAGGACTTTTTACACTATTGTGTCTGGGATGGTGGTTTAAATGTCTACGGCTGTGGGGGGGGGGGGGGGGGGGGTTAAAAATAGTGACGAGCAAGATGTCTGACAGTTCGTTACGTTTCTAAAAAATAAATAAATAAATAAAAAAAAACGGACCTGTTTCACAAAGAAAAACACAAAAGACACAAAAGTGTGCAATTGCCCAATATAATATTGTGCGATTGTGTTAGTTTAATTAGATTTACATAGAAAATACACTACATTACAAAACCACAACAAAACCCTCCACTACCCTTTTTCTCCTTCACCATCAAATTCCTTCTCATCTAAAGCTTGGGAGTTTTTAATTTATTAAAACACCCATTAAGGTGTCAATCACATGTTACACCCTTCTCCCTTTATCAAACCCTTGGAACCAATGTTACCTAAAAATGTGTGGATCAGTCATTGTGTGTTTAATGGATTTTTGCATGCGCTCCTGTTGAAGTCTAAAAGGTGAAAAAATAAAATAAAAACTTCATTACCCCCTTCAAGTGCGCAAGTAGGAATTGGTCCCATAAAATGATAATCATCTTGTGGGGCAGCCAAGGTGGGAACAGGGCCCTAGGGCTTGTTCACACCATATTAGTTGAGCTGACAACACAGATAAAAAAAACGCAGGCTCAATGCAAAGGCACATAGAAGGCAAACTTGTTTTCTATGTGTCCTTCGCACACCACAACATTACAGCCTGTCTGTATTGTTACCCAGTGAAATGCACAGCACAAGGTTGTGGGGCCACCACTGTTCACAGACCCGATGCATGAAGCTAGCTTCTCCGCCAAAGTCAGGGAATCCCTGGTTGTCAATCGAACTAGTATCCCCATTGGATGATTTCCCCTCTACTCTTGTTCTGGCGACAGCCCAAAATTTGGGATGTTATTTCACTTGCAGGGAAAAAAAAAAAAAAAAAAAAACCCACACACACACACACACACACACACACACACACACAGGAGGGCACAAACGCTGGACACCAAAAAGAGCAATGTGCCTTCACCCACAGTATGCAACACTGCTGCATTCAAATGCATATACCTTACAGACTTGTGCGCAGTAAATTTTACATCCATGAACCAAAATACAAATCTCGCTTTAGAAAAGTTATAGCTGAAACTTGATTGGTTACTACAGACAACTTGACTTCCAGTTTTTACACCTGCCCAAATATAATGGGGGTTGTGATCAAGCACCATGGCAACAAACTCAGGGCACAAATCAGGCTGCCCATCAGTTAAGTCTATCCATTTGCCAACACTGCTCCTGCATTATTGGGTAGAAAACTGCAACAGATCTGCACAGTTCTGGGGTCAAACAGATTTTCAATCAATATATTGATTTCTCAATCAATTCTGTAAGTGCCATTTATTCTTGTGGCACTGCAAGTAGCAAGCAAGGGTTCGCAACACACACGCGCACACACACACACACACACACACACACACACACACACACACACACGACATAACTCCAAGTACATACACATGAAGTTATCATGATCATTAGGCGAAAGGATCCCAAGGCCAAAAATGCAATAAACCCCACCCTCCCCCAATTTACCACAAAAAATAAATAAAAAATCCCCAGCCAGGAGGTGCCCTTGTGTTAATCCTCGAAACCAACTATATGCCAGCATGCAATGTTACAGTATAGAGTACCTAGAAGCTCAGCTGCTCCTTATGATAGCAATGTACTATAATAAGTTCTAATCCAGATCAGGCTAAATTTACCCACACACGTGCATATCCTGTCTGAAAGTTATCTAAGAATGGAGGGCAGAATTCTGAGAAGTCTCACGTCAAAGTCCACACCGCCAGGAATTATAGTTTCAGGAGTGATGGGTATTGGTCAATTTGAAATGAACCTATGAGCCGGAAGCAAAACAAAAACAAAAACAAAAAAACACACCACACAAAACCAACAAAAAGTGTTCCACTATGCAAGCTCCGCCTGATTATTATTTTTTTTTTGGGGGGGGGGGTAACTCCGGAATGAATGTACACCGTGGGATATAGTTTTTTTTTTTTTTTGTAAATAAAGACGAGAGATCTCCATTAAATCTGGCCTAGATCACAATTTTTTTTTTGGAAAATATTTTATTAAAGTTTTTGTAAAAACATAAAAACCAAAACATACACATTGAAAAAACAGCCCGTCAGGCAACACATCATCAACAAGACCTCAGCACTAAGTCAATAGTACGGTCATCACAATTTTGACCGGTGTGGATCAGAAATGTCTAGTACACAAAGAAAACATCGGATGAAGGGGGAAAAAAAAAAAAAACACAGCATTCGGATCAATTGTCGGATAATCTATTAGTACACAGCCAATCACAACAGTTAATGAAAACAATATCCGAAGGGACAAGCATAAAAATATTTCTGGTAAGATAAAACACAAATAATTTGTGGGATTAGTAAAGTATTTGAGTGAAAAATATAAATAAAAAAATAATAATAATAATAATAAAGTCCGATATTCTCATTGTGTGCGCAATAGGCTTTCAAAAGGAAAAGGTCTCCAACCCCTATGGATATGGATTCTCTCCACCCCCCCCCCCCAAATACAAAATAAACATGTTATACTTACCTGCTCTGTTGCAGTGGATTTGCAAAGAGTAGCCCAGATCCTCCTCTTCTCTGGTCCCTCCTCTCTGTGCTCCTGGCCCCTCCCTCCTATTGAGTGCCGCCACAGCAAGCAGCATGCTATGGGGGCACCCGAGTCGCAGCTAGCTCTGTGTCCATTCAGACATTGAGCTGCAGCCAGACCCCCACCCCCTCTCCAGATTGGCTGAGACACAGCAGTGGAAGCCAAACAGGAGGGAGAGTCTTGGACGGCGGAGACACTCGTGGACAGAGCTGGGGCTCAGGGAAGTATTAAAGCGGGGGTTCACCCTTAGAGGGCACTTTTCCCCCTTAGATTCCTGCTCGTTTTTACTAGGGGAATCGGCTATTTATTTTAAAATATGTGCAGTACTTACCCGTTTACGAGATGCATCCTCTCCGTCGCTTCCGGGTATGGGCTTCGGGAATGGGCGTTCCTTCTTGATTGACAGGCTTCCGAGAGGCTTCCGACGGTCGCATCCATCGCGTCACGATTTTCCCAAAGAAGCCGAACGTCGGTGCGCAGGCGCAGTATAGAGCCGCACCGACGTTCGGCTTCTTTCGGCTACGAGTGACGCGATGGATGCGACCGTCGGAAGGCTGTCACTCAAGAAGGAACGCCCGCTCCCGAAGACCCATACCCGGAAGCGACGGAAGAAGATGCAGCTCGAAAACGGGTAAGTACTGCTCATATTTTAATACAAATAGCCGATTCCCCTAGACCGAACGAGCAGGAAGCTAAGGGGAGAAAATTTTTTTTTTTACAAATGGGTGAACTCCCGCTTTAAGGGGGCTGCGGTACACAGAAACCTTTTTATCTTAAGAGAAAGAAGTCCAGCCTGAACTCGTTTAGCGGGACTTCTATGGATCACAGGAGTAAAATTCATTCTGGATCCACCAGGTGCCTGGACTCATATTTGGTTCTCAGTGCCAAGGGACGATGCTGCACCGACCTAGGCAAAAAAGAAAAAAAGGGGGGGGGGGGTGTGAAGAAGCCCCATCATATTTCTCTTTTAATGTATCAAGATTAAAAAAAAAAAAAAAAAAAACACTTCGACTTTACAATGCCTTTAAGCATGTCCAGCTCATCACTGAGAAGACAGGATTATAGGGTGGCAATTGCCCTTCCAACAAGGATCAAAATACTTTATAAAAGATTATAAAATCAGGTACAAAGAGTGGAAGGAGAAAGCCCAATACCTCTGGCACACTAGAAACACACTTAATCTTATCATTTACACTTAAATGTGTTATACTACAGGAATGTTACTATCGCCATGTGCCAATCAGGAGACTGACATTCCTGCAGCATATCAAAAGAAACCACAAGGAACTAGTAACATCTCAGTAGAATAAAGCATTCATGTATAAGTAAACCCAACATATCTTCCCTGCTCCCATTTGGTCTATAAAATATGCCATTGAAAGTTTTTTTTCGGTTCAAAAACGTTTGAAAAAAATAAATAAGAAAAATACACCCGTTGAGATCCTTCCCAAAATCCAGTAATTAGATACCTTTTTGTATCCTCTGTGATATGATCACTCAGCACTGTTCCCAGTTATCTGTTGACTACACAAACCCTCCGACCTGTAGTAGGGGAGGGAAGAGAAGGGCGGAGAGGGGTTGTGTAGTCCTAATGCACTTCTGTCCTAGGGAAAAAATAAAAAATAAAATAGAATATATATATATATATATATATATCTGCTCCTCCATACAGTACAGTGTGCGTTGTCACCATAGAAAATGAAGCAAATTACACAGGTAGGACCTACCAACATAAAATAGAGTTTTTTTATTTTATTTTTTAAAAACACAGAACCGTCAAGTTACCAAAATTCAGGTTTACGACTTTTAGCCACTGTTTGGGTGAGCCATGAAGCTGCATTATTTGGAATACTGCAGACATCACTTGTAAAAACGGACGCAGGCTACTTTCCTTGCAATAGCGGTTGAGCACGCACACGGTTGCTCACGTTCCATGTACAATAGGTACTCCTTAGGGCAAAGGGTCATTTGTCATTTCTGCAAACCCAGGTGCGTTGGCCAGAAGCGCAAGTTGATACTTCAGATTCCTCAATCGCAATTCGCTGCGTCTATATAGAGAGAACATACGTGGCAGGAGACATGAAGTGCACTCCAGCTATGACTAATAGGAGGCCACATACGCACAGTTTGCAGTATTTTACTTTAAATGGACAGGGAGGGCATGCTGTCATAATTCACCGCCGTCAGACTGCATTAGAGGCTGAAAGGGCTACATCAATTAATTGATTTACAAAGATGAACGCGTCGGGTATGTACATATACAGTACGAACATTTGCATTAAAGTTCGAGGAAACTGGTATTTATATATCTAAGGGCCACGGTTTTACATCTCATGCACACGACTGTGGTTCTGTCTCAAGCCTCATGCATGTAGGCACCTGGGCTGTACAATGTAAAATTTGGGTGCCAGGTTCTGCACAGTCTCCCACAAATCAGCAGCCGCACACGTTTACGCAGATTGCCTGCATCCAGGGCCGCATGTCCACACATGTATCGGGAATATTGGAGTACACCCCTTGATCTCTATTGGCTTAAAAAGAGGTCAAAATTGCATATGAACCCATGCACCCTTGTTAATCCATAGGGTTGACTAGCGCACCTTCTGTGCCACTGTCTAATGCTGTATTAATCAGTAAGGAGGGATGCAAACATCAATAGTGTGTACTTGGCAGCAGCGGGACTTAAAGGACGAGTATGGGCAAACCTTTTTGTTTGGCCCTACTATGGATCACAGTAGTGCACTCCTGTGTCCTGCTGACAACGGGCTAAAGTCAGCTGTCGGCTGATATTACTCAGCCGGTTCACGCTCTAGACTGATCTAGACTTTAGAGTCGGGGTACAACCAGAAGCCTGCACAGGCAGCTGGCTCAGCCTCTCAGCAAGCCACTGGTAGACCGAGTCACCCGCTCCTGCACAGCCTGGCGCTCCAACTCTCACTGGAGGGGCAGAGCAGAGAGCCAGCAACCAACAGTCACCACTCTCTGCTCAGGGGGAGAAATGAGCGATCAGCAGCGTTTGATTGCTCAGTTCTTAGTGTACAGGTGGCAGGGGACAGATGCAGCATCAGAGCAATGCCCACCTAGGTGAGCATGTTTTTTTTCTTTGAGATCCAAACTTTTAAAGAGGAGGCAATTGTGCACCCGCTCTGTTGTCTACATGTTGCCAACCTTTACATGCCAGCCAAAAAAATAAATAAACAAATAAATGAATAAACCCATAGTATACAACACTGTTGTGTTCAGATTCCTATAAACTATGGATCTGAACGTATTGTTCGTCTGCGTTTATGAGCCTTTAGACTCGCTGCTCTAAATTCTCTTTTTTTGAAACACTGACAGGTGATCTGAAGCCTACCTGAATACCCAACACCATTATCAGAACAGGTTTATGTAACAGGTGCTAATGCAATACTATCCCCCGAGACCAAGCATATCATTAGAGCCAAAACCATCTCTCTTGCTACATTTGTGTTTGCACACTTATACCCCGTGTGTATTTATGTCAACACGTGTACAGCTGCACAACATACGCGTGCACTGACCTGTTCAGAACTGCGGCTCCTGGGTCCAAACTCCAAATATTATCTCCCGGTCTGAATGCTCACCCAATTCCTCCCACACTCAAAAGGTGACAGCAGAGAAAGTAATGGAGAAAGATTGATCGGAAAACACAGGACTACTTTAGAAGGATTTTTCTTTAATACCAAATTTGCCAATTTTAATTTGAATGATTTCAAGCATATTTTGGAGTATACTTATGGAGAAGTGTGGAGAGTGCCAAAGGAAAAATATTTAGGGCCAAAAATAATTTGCAGGGTCCGACTCAAAGCCTTTTTTTAGTCTTTTTTAGGCTTCTAAGGTCCACTTCATCAGGACTATACATTCAAATTAAAAAGAAGAACTTACAAACCTTGCCCTTATGGTTTTAGACAGTTGTGTTCTTCCTGAAGAAGCAGCCTGTCCTGGCGAAACATGTCACAGAAATGGTCAATGAGAACCTCCAACCTTGTAGTCACAGTTTAGCAAAGACCCTTTTTAGCACGACGGTGCCCCTGTGCATAAAGTCAGCTCCATAAAGACATGGTTTGAAGAGTTTGGAATGGAGGCACTCAAGTGGCCTGCAGAGCCCGTACCTCAACCCTACTGAACACCTTTGGGACGATCTGAAATGCTGGTAGTGAGACAGGTCTTCCAATCCCATTTTATGAAACCCCTTTTCCAGAAGGAGGATCTTCTAGCACAGTATTCTCCAAACTTTGAACCGGGGGCCAAATCCAGCCCTTTGCTTGATTTAACTGGTCCCTTGGAGGCACCATTTCTCCCACTGACACAAACGAGGCACCAACAGTGGAGCATAAGTCCTATTGTAGCACTTACCCTTGCAGGAGCCACTGATTAGCAGCAGTCAGTACCGACACCAATGATGGACTATGCCTTCTACTCTTCCACCAACACCAACGATGGGGCACTATTCTTCCCATTAATACCAATGATGGGGTACCATTCCTTCTATCGATCACAGGCTGTGTGCAATTGTTAACTCCCAATGATGGTGGGGCATTTCCTACTTCCACGGGCTGGCCCCCAAAGTCTAAAGAACAGCAACCTGGCCCTTCATTTGGAAAGTCTGGAGACCCCTGTTCTAGCCACAAGGGGCAACACCAAAATGATGCCCATGGTTTTGGAATGGGATGTGCAAGCTCATATAGTGTATTTTTTTTGCATAGCATGACCACGTTATATGGGTAGCCTGCTCTAGTATTGTAGACAGTTACTAAAGACTGCTCAAATGAGGCCCCTTTCATATATACAGTTGGAGCTTTCCCTCCCCTTCATTGCATACATTACCCAAATATTCATTGCAGAAGAGAAACATAAAAAGGTGAAGGGTTAAACAAAAGATTAAGATTTCTCACAGCTCATCTTTAAAAATAGCAGGTGTGAGACACATTTTGAGCAAGGGAGACTGTTTTGCAATCTTCGAAGGAAGAATGGTCTCGGCATCATGCAGTACATCTACAGGAAATGTGGCAGTCGATAAAAGACCATAAGGCACCTTTCACACTGGGGCGGGAGGTTGCGCCGACTGTATAGCGCTGATATTTTTAGCGACGCTATGCCATCGAAATTACGGCGGTATTCAGGCACTAGCGGTGCAGTTTTAACGCCAGCTACCGGCCGAAAAAGCGTCAATGCCGCCGGCAATGTGCCTCTGCTGAGGCGCATTGCAGGTGGTATTACCGCAGTGTCCCATTGTTTTCAATGGGAAGGCAGTTGATGCTGTGATATACATAGAAGTAAAATGTCAGGACTAGAGATGGGCTTGGGCGTGTTTGGGATCCTAGTCCCAATCCACCTGCCCGATCCCGCCAGGAAGCCAACACTGCACACTGCTAACAGGCAAGACGACATTTCACAGTCTGTTGAGCTGCGGACTTGGAAATGTCTCACTGCTTGAGATTAGCAGTGTCGGCTTCCTGGCAGGATTTGGCAGGTGGGTTGGGACTAGGATCCCGAACATGCCCGAGCGCATCTCTAGTCAGGATATTGACAGCTTTGATGACTTTAGATCTTTTAGCCAAGAACCTTCAACAAGTAAAATTCAGATTGAGCAACCAATCAAACGCCCCCTTTCATTTATACTTGCTAGTCCAATAAAAAAATGGTGGAATCCACGTGGCTGCTCTAAAACTATGGAAAATGCTGCCCCCAGTCTTCCATAAATAAATCAGTCACATTGAGTCTCAGTCCTGGGCACTCTTTCCAATAGAAGATGCCGGCACGCCAAATTCTTAGTAAATGGTTTATTAGGTACACATAAAAAGGGGTAAACGTTTCGGCACAACCGCCTTCATCAAAGCGGTTGTGCCGAAACATTAGCTCCTTGTACCCCTTTATGTGTACCCAATTAACCATTTACTAAGGATTTGGAGTTGCGACATCTTCTATTGGAATCTGCCGATTGTTTTACTGTATTGCACTTTATTGGACATGTAATTTTTTGGCTCACACAGCAGAGAGTTAGGCCCCGTACAGACGAGCGGACAGTCCGATGAAAACGGTCCGCCGGAACATGTCCACTGGGAGATTTCGGTCTGATGGCTGTACACACCATCAAACCGAAATCCGCGCGGACAGAGAACGCGGTGACGTAGACGTCACCGACGTTCTCTATCGCGCAAGTTCAATGCTTCCACGCATCGAATCAATTCGACGCATGCGCGGGATTTCTGTCCGCTGGTTAGACGTACTAACCAGCGGACATGTCCGCCGGACAGCTTCCGAGGGGACATGTTTCTTAGTATGCTAAGAAACATTTGTCCGCTGGAAATCTGTCCGCTAGCCTGTACACACGATCGGATCTGTCCGCTGACACTGGTCGGCGGACCAGTTTCAGCGGACATGTCCGGTCGTGTGTACGAGGCCTTAGATCACCAGACCACAGCGAGCTGAAAACAGGCGAGTATAGACAACTTTAACACAGGTTAGTCAGCATAGGTGATCGGAAGGGGGAGGGAGACTAGTTAGGATTATGCTGGAATTATAATTTAATATGTAGGATGAAGAGCTGCATATACATCCTTGAGAACCTGGGCTTTGTTCCAAGAAACTGGTTGGAAACAGTCCCACGTGCAAAAGTGTATATAAAGCATGATTAAAAAAAAAAAAAAAAAACACAATCTTACACCCGTGACCAGAACCAGAGATGAAAGGGTAAAATCTTCCAATGGGGCACCATGTAACAATTTGCTTTGTAGAGATTCCGGCTGGGTTCACACTGTTGCAAATTGGATGTGGGTTTCTCCGTATCCAATTAGCATGACAGGAGATTGCGACTGGCTCTCAATGTGGCGGGTTCACACATCCCTGGAGCGGCTGCCGAACGAACCGCAGAGGTCCTGTGCGTCTTTGGCTCCGAATTCAGGCAATAGTTTCAGGCACGATTAGCCCCTGAAATGGAGAACAGGGACGCATGGGACCTCCGATGTCAGCCACATCCGTATCAAGTGTGAAACCAGCCTTCCTCTCACTTCTGTAGCATCTCCAGAACAGGAAGTGAAAGGATATCTCCCCAACAGGACAGAAGACCACAAGTTTTTAACCCTTACCTACCCTAACCAAGCATATACTGGGGGGGGGAATATAATTATATATATATATATATATATTTGGACACTGTAAAGGCCATATGACGTACACATCCGAGTTGTTGATGTGACTATTGATATTTCCATGCCTATTCTAGTCTGATGGATGACCCGTCTTCGAATCAGGTCTTAAAAACACAACTGTCGGACTTGGGTGGTTGCCCTTTGGGGAAAAAAAGGACGCATAGGCTCTGGACTAGAACACGGTCAGCGCTATGCAACCCTAGTGGACAAGGAGTTAACCGGCCCAGACACGTACATTCAAATCCAACAAACACAGACAAGCCTGTTATATTCCATGTAGGGCTAAGGACACTTCAGCACTGCTGTCTGAATTTGATTTAATTACCATTGTATAAATAGGATTTCATCAGTCCTAATTAGCTGCATGTTCTACAGGGCAACATGAGAAATTCTTCTCTAAATGTGGAACAGCAAAGACAGAGAGGACATCACACCATCAATTTACACATATTTCTCAAGGAATTTGGTATTTTGGGTTGTGGCAATGTAGATAAATTAAATCTGAACTCCAGAGATGAAAAGTATTTACCCTTGCAGTGGGTAAATCATCATTTTGTCTAAGAGGGGGGGGGGGGGGGCAGGTGACCTACTTGCCTTATTCCACCTCTTCATGCAACAGGTCCCCCCAAAGCCTCTTCTCTTCATTGCCCAACCAGTTGTAGCTCTCTGACCCAATCCCATCCAATGCAGGACCAGTAGCCCTGCATTGTCCGGGAGGATGTGGAAGGCCTTCTCATTCTGAAGCACCAACTACTAGAGGAGCAAGCACAAAAAGGCAAGTAAATCACCTTGCTCAACATCCCCTACACCAGGGGTCTCCAAACGTTGAGCAAAGGGCCAGTTTACTGTCCTTCAAGAGGGCCGGAGTGTGGCCAGTGTGAGTAGAAAATGCCTTGGCGTCAATGTGGGTAAAGAATGCCCCATCATTGATATTAGTGGGAGGAAAATTTCCCCATTGTTTGCATTAGGGGAAGAAATATTGGCCCCGACATTGGGAGGAATAGGGTCCCCTCATTGGTGTCAGTGGGAGGAATAAGTTGTTGGTATCAGGGCAAAGAATTAAGCCTCATCATTGGTGTCAATGGGAAGAATAGGTCCCTGCAGTTGGTGTCAGAGGGATAAATAGTGCCCTATTGTTGGTGTAGAAGGAATAGTGCCTTGTATCAGTGTGGGGAATAGTGTCTCAAGGGCCTGATAAAGGCAAACAAAGGGCCACATCCGGCCCCCGGGCCACAGTTTGGAGACCCCTGCCCTACACAAAAGGAACAGATAAACCTTGCAGTTGGGAATGTGACACAATGGAAAAGGTAAAATGTTTTTGTTGTCTCTGGAGTTTAGCTTAAAGCAGGGGTGTCACATTTTTTTTCTAAGAGGGCCAGATTTCATGAAGTGAACATGTAAGGGCCGAACATTTTACCTGACATTTTTTGAACCATTAAAAGTCAGCGCACCAGTGGCAAAGCAGCATTGGGCTCCTTTCACACGGTCATTCTGACAGCCTGACCAATTGGACCCTCCATTCACCTCTAAGTAGTGGCAGATAAACTTGTGTCCTACATCCGATCCGCAAAGATAAAATAGAGTATAGTGGGCAGTGTCTGCTCGGCATATGCAGAGCAGACATGACATCCACGGCTCCGCTCATTGTGACCCACGACCAGTTACCAAGGCGCTCTTCAAAAGGTTGGGCACCACTACATTGAGGCCTCACTATCTGCCAGCTATATTTTCCATTTACAATTTAATGATTGCCCCACGAGGGAATCCTTGCAAACACAGGCAAGAGCCTGGAACTCTAACAGAAATACTAGTGTTTGCAGAGTCAAAATGTTATTATCAAACAAGCAGAGCTTCCCCTTTTGGGTGGAGCGCCACTTTAAGTACATCCTAAATTTTCGGTTTCGGCACACCTCTACTTTTTAGCCATCTGCGATTATTTCCAAAGACACCAAGTGCAAGGAGCATTCTACCCACCTGCCATCACACTAAAGTAGGAGTTGAACATTTTAAGCAGGGGTTCCACGAGACTGGAATGTCATTCCAAGGGTTAGAATGCTTTTAGCACTGGTATATTGTAGAACGTACCGATGCATTGCTAAAAAAAGAAATAAAAATAAAATTAAGATATTTAAGAAGCTTATTAATTTAAGAGGCTGTGGCCATTGGATGCAGGCAGGTATGCCATCTATTGAAGGAATGGTTGGGTTCATTTATTCTGGTGGAAAAAAAGAATAAGCCCAAAAAGCAAGATGTTACCATCGCCCCCCAAAAAGTGAGTTTTGGTTCACCGACACTGAAGGTATTCAGCGTCAGGGTATGTTCAGCTGAACTTGCATGATTTCAAACCCGCAGATCATTGCGTGTTTGGAGGGGGGGGGGCGATTTGAAAGCTTCACTGCACAAATGTCTATTGAAATAGCCCCCCCAAGTTGCCAAAAGTAGTGCAGGAACTACTTTTGGAAAAAAGGGATTTTTAATACAGCTTACCTGTAAAATCCTTTTCTTGGAGTACATCACGGGACACAGAGCGGCATATTCATTACTAGTGGGTTATATGGAGTACCTTCAGGTGATGGACACTGGCAATCTCAAACAGGAAGTGCCCCTCCCTATATAACCCCCTCCCATAGGAGGAGTACCTCAGTTTTGTAGCAAGCAGTATGCCTCCCAAAAAGGTCCCCATAAGAGGGGTGGGAGCTCTGTGTCCCGTGATGTACTCCAAGAAAAGGATTTTACAGGTAAGCTGTATTAAAAATCCCTTTTTCTTTCTCGTACATCACGGGACACAGAGCGGCATATTCATTACTAGTGGGATGTCCCAAAGCAATGCTTACAATGAGGGGAGGGAGACATCTTCCCAAGACAAAAGGATTTAATTTAGAGATATACTCAAATCATAATAAATCCAACTTAGTTGAGAAAAATAAATTTTAATTTTAAATTTTACTCAAAAGGGAGCCCCCGGAATCCGAGGGTCTCAAACTGCAGCCCGCAGTACTGCCTGCCCAAAGGCTGCATCAGTATTCCTTCTTACGTCCAACTGGTAGAACCTTGTAAACGTGTGGACAGAAGACCAGGTTGCCGCCTTGCAAACTTGAGCCATAGAGATCTGGTGGTGTGCTGCCCAGGAGGCGCCCATGGCCTTAGTAGAATGAGCCTTTAATGATAACGGAGGAGGCAACCCCTTCAAGCCGTAGGCCTGAGTGATTAACTGCTTAATCCACCTCGAGATGGTGGATTTTGCAGTTGCCTGCCCCTTCTTGGGCCCATCCGGTAAAATGAACAACACATCTGTTTTCCGGATCTTCTCTGTAGCTTTAAGATAGGCCTTCATGGCCCTGACAATATCCAAGGTATGCAGCAACCCTTCCTTTCTGGAAGTAGGTTTAGGAAAGAAGGATGGTAATACCAAATCCTGGTTTAGATGAAAACTGGATATAACCTTTGGTAGAAAGGAAGGATGAGGGCGGAGAACGACCTTGTCCTTATGTAAAATAAGATATGGTTCCTTACAGGATAAGGCTGCCAGTTCCGATACTCTTCTGGCGGAAACTATGGCGACCAAAAATACTAACTTCCTTGTCAGTAAAACCAAAGGAATTTCAGCCAACGGCTCAAAAGGTTGTTTCTGTAAACTTGACAGAACAAGATTTAAATCCCACGGACAAAGCGGGGATTTAACTGGAGGATTAATACGTAAGACCCCTTGAATGAAGGTCTTAACCAGCGAGTGGGTGGCCAGCGGCCGCTGAAACCATACTGACAAAGCTGAAATCTGTCCTTTGATTGTGCTTAATGCCAGTCCTCTACCCACTCCTAGCTGGAGAAAACTTAATACTCTATCGATGGTAAACTTACGAGAAAGCCATAACTTGGACTCACACCAGCCTACATAGGCCTTCCAGACCCTGTAATAAATCACCCTAGAGACCGGTTTCCTGGCTCTGATTAGGGTAGAGATTACTTTCTGCGACAGACCTCTACCCCTGAGAATCAGGGATTCAGCTTCCAGGCCGTCAAATTTAGATGCCGTAAGGCAGGGTGGAGGATCGGACCTTGCGATAGCAGTACTGGCCGTAGAGGAAGAGTCCAAGGGTCTCCCACTACCATCCTTAGGATTAGTGAATACCATGCCCTTCTGGGCCATGCTGGAGCTACCAGGAAGACTGGTATGTGCTCCACCCTGATCCTGCGCAGCAGGCGGGGTAGTAACTGGAGCGGGGAAAATGCCTAAAGAAGTTTGAACTGATGCCAAGGGCAACTAACGCATCGGTTCCGCAGGCCCTGGGATCCCTTGTGCGGGACATGAACCTGTCTAGCTTCTTGTTCAGTCTTGATGCCATGATATCCACGTCCGGCACTCCCCATTTCTGGCGGAGTGTCTGAAAGACCTGTGGATGCAGAGACCACTCCCCCGGCAACAGAGTCTGGCGACTTAAGAAGTCCGCCTGTAGGTTGTCGACTCCAGGAATGAATATAGCCGATATGCAGGGCACATGGGCTTCTGCCCACAAGAAAATCAAGCTCACTTCTTTCTGAGCGGCTTGACTCTTGGTTCCCCCTTGGTGATTTATATATATGCCACCGCCGTGGCATTGTCCGATTGTATTTTCACCGGGAACCCTTGTAGTTTGGACGTCCAAGCCCTGAGGGCTAGTCGAGCAGCTCTGAGCTCCAAGATATTGATGGGCAACTGCTTCTCTGCCGCTGCCCAAGAGCCCTGGCGAGTGCAACCATCCAAAATTGCTCCCCAGCCCATCAGGCTGGCGTCTGTGGTTACTATCTTCCAGGTCACAGGACTGAAAGTCTTTCCCTTCAGGAGATTCTGAGGGTTTAACCACCAAGCTAGACTTTGCCGCACTCTTGGTGAGAGTGGCCAAGGAATTTCTAAGGCCTGAGGCCTCTTGCTCCAGGCTGACAGGATGGCTGCCTGCAGGATGCGAGTGTGGCTCTGAGCGTACGGAACCGCCTCGAATGTGGCCACCATCTTGCCTAGTAGCCGCATACATAGGCGAACGGTTGGCCTTCTCTTGCTTAGAACCATTTGTATTAGCTCTTTGATGGCCTTTAATAGGGGTAGAAACACCCTCTGTTGTTCTGTATCCAATCTCATGCCGAGACCCAGCTGCCTTGTGGGCAGGAATGCTGACTTGTCTCGATTTAGGACCCAGCCGAACCTCTCGAGGTACTGAACCGTGAGGGCCACTGCTCTTTCCAGGCCAGGAGACGAATGGTCTACGACCAAGAGGTCGTCCAGGTAAGCCAGGACCGTGACCCCCTGGATCCTTAGATTGGCTAGGATTGGGGCTAGGACCTTCGTGAATACCCGGGGGGCCGTAGCCAACCCGAAGGGGAGCGCCACAAATTGGAAATGACGCTGAGCCACCGAGAAGCATAGAAATACTTGATGTGGCTGAAAAATTGGCACATGAAGGTAAGCATCCTTTATGTCTATGGACGCCATGAAGTCGTCCTTCTGGAGCACGGCGACAGCTGACCGAATAGTTTCCATCCGGAATGAGCGGACCTTTAGATACGCATTTACTCCCTTTAAGTCCAAAATTGGCCTGACATCGCCGTTGGGCTTTGGGATGATAAACAGGTTGGAGTAGAACCCCAATCCCTGTTCCCGGACTGGTACTTCTACTATCACTTTCTGGCATAGCAGATGATTCAATGCCGCCATCAATGCGGCTCCTTTCACAGGGTCGCCTGGTACTCTTGACTCCTGGTAATGAGGAGGAGGGAATTTTAGAAATTCTAGCTTGTAGCCCGTGGTCACGGAAGACCGTACCCAGCAGTCGGGAATGGTGGCCTCCCAAACCTCTGCAAAGAGACGCAGCCTTCCCCCCACCATCGTGGGTGGTGGCGCCCCTTCATAGGGCCGACTTGGGGGCTGGCTTCGCAGGCTTGCAGTACCACTGCTTCTTGCCCCCAGTGGCTTGGCCCTGCGGCTTATTGTTAATGCCTGATCTTGCAGGAGGCCGTCGATACTGTTTGGTATTAGAGGGCCCCTGCCCCGGGGAGGGCTGGCGCCTAAATGCGGGCCCTCAGGCCTTCTTCTTGACTGGCAAGAGAGTGCTTTTGCCGCTTGATATAGTCTGAATATATCTATCCAAGTCTTCTCTGAAGAGACGTCCTCCATGGAAGGGAACCCTACCAGGAGTTTTTTGCACGGGGGCTCAGCCTCCCAATTCTTCAACCATAAGAGCCTTCTCATATGGATTAGAAATAAGGATAAACGTGACGCCTGCTGGATGGAGTCCTCGATAGCATCCACCGTAAAGCGTATAGCCCTGGGTATATCCAAAATTCCTCTGCCTGCTGGGCAGGGATAAGTTTAAGCATTTGCTTAGTCTTATCTGATAATGCTTGGGCCACTCCAATAGCAGCCACAGCGGGCTGAACTATCGCCCCTGCTGAAGTAAAGGAGGCCTTAAGTAATGTTTCCAAGCGTTTATCAACCGGATCCTTAAACACCTGCAAGTTTTCTACAGGACAAGCTAAAGATCTGTTCACACATGAGATGGCTGCGTCCACAGTAGGGACAGCCCATCTCTTTGAAAACTCTTCCTCTAAGAGTTACCTGTCTGGCTTAGCCCAGTCCTGAAAAATCAGGTCCTTTAACAAAGGATGTACCGGGAATACCAAATTGGCTTGGGGCGCTTTCAGGGAGCCCAATGAGGATACCGCGGAGGCCAGAGGCTGAGGCACAGGTATCTTAAAAGCCAACCGCACCATATCCGTTAGGGACTGAACCCACAGTCTTTCTTCTTGCCCCCAGTATGCAGCAACCCTTCAACTGCTTCTCTGCCTCCAGAGACTCAGACCTGGGAGACGGGGATCTAACCCGCTTCTTCCCTGCCAAAGATGCCGTAATTAGAGCGGCCATCCTCCTTTCCAATCCACCCAAGGTGGAGGCTAACATCTCTTCCGTTACATAGGAAGGAGCTGGTTGAGTAGGGCCAGCCATAGCACCTAGCAACCCTGATGGCTCACCTAGGACAACAACTTCCGGGCATTCCGGAGTAGTAGGGGCCACTAGATTTTGGATATCCTCAGAACCCGATGGAGAACCTTTTGGTTTTTTAACCGTTTTAGCGTTCTTAGCGCTACCTGCACCCTTAGGAGCCATAATATACAAATTCTGAGGCACTCCGCTAGTATACAACTGACTGTAATAGCTGGAGAAAATACACATATAATCAAATAAATGTGAAACAATAGGATAGGGTAATGTTAGAGGGACTCCAAACCTCCCATAACCTATAAAAAGGGAAAATCAATACTGAGCCCCAAGGGCTTCAACCAGAAAAAAAAAAAAAAAAAAAAAAAGATTTTATCTGGTATTGACCCCCTAATGCTGGGCTAGGTGAGCACCCTAAGTGTTCAAAGGCGCTGCTTAGTACACAGGCTTGAATGCAAACTTTTAAGCCAGAGGCTCCTTAGTAAGGTGTACTTCCCACAACTGCCACCGGGTGTCACTGTGCCAGAAAGCTCTGTCAAACCTTCCTATGCTGTAGCCAGCATCGCTGCTCCGTGTCCCCTCACAGCCTTTACAGACTGAACAGCCCTCCAGGATTTATCCTCCCTGTGTGTAGGGGGGAGGAGCCGTCCGGCGTCAACCGCCCCCTCCCCGCGGCGTCGCCGCGCGCATGCGCGCAAGCGCGCGCACAGATAAGTAAAAGCGTGCGCACGCGCGCGTTAAACGCCGCTAGGGGAAGCAGGAAGCCATGTGGAGAGGAGACACCAGGACCCTAGACGCTGGAGCAGCAGACACAGGTAAAAGGGAAGCTTTAAACTGTCTCCCTAATGGTATGGTTCCTTGTCTGTGGAACACCCTGCCCAAAAAAAGGCCCTCCTTGTGACAGAAGCAGCAGCAGCCTACTAGCCCAGCCAGGGGAACCATACCTGGGTGTTTTGAGCCATCCCGTTTGAAAACTTTGTGGTTCTCCTTTGCCCATGCACAGAGGCATAAATAGGCTGCCCAAGAATCCCCTGTAGGAAGCCTACTGACAAACCAAGTTCCGTAGGCCCCCTGCTTACCTTTCCACGCCGCAGGGTATTGCTCTGCAAGAGGCCCAATCTTCACCCTTCACCGTGGGTATGGTCATAGACCAAGAGGCCCAATCTTCACCCTTCACCGTGGGTATGGTCATAGACCTTCAGGGACTGGGGTCTTAAAAAGAACACCACAACCTGGACCTATACAGCACCACTGGCAACAGGTATTCTCTAGGTTAGAAACCAGACCTGGAACCCAGGGTCCAGCCCTCCAAGGAGAGGCATTATAGGCAAAACCCCATCCACGAATTGGGGCCCGGGTACCGCCCACTTTGGCTATGAAGCACCTTGGACGGATCCGGTCAGCTGGCCCTGGTCCCAAGGACTACTACAGGCACAGCCTCAACGTGCACCAACACCTAAGACACTGGCGAAAAAACTGAGGTACTCCTCCTATGGGAGGGGGTTATATAGGGAGGGGCACTTCCTGTTTGAGATTGCCAGTGTCCATCACCTGAAGGTACTCCATATAACCCACTAGTAATGAATATGCCGCTCTGTGTCCCGTGATGTACGAGAAAGAAATCAGTGCTACACTGCAAAGTGGGCGTCGCACAGTTTCAATGGTTGCCGCTGCTGTCAATAGGCTGCGATTTCACATGTCAAAATCGCCCCCCGATGTGAGAAAGGGAGAAAATCAAAGCAGAACAATACTGTGTCTGAAGCACAAGAAAATACTGCTACATCAGCTACAATGATACTCTGCACAATCTTAAAAAAGTAGCTTTACGACTTATTGATTTAAAAATAGATAAGATCCGTGCTTTCCTGCAACTAAATAAAGTTGGACCGTTTCTGAAGATGTTTAGTGTAGCTCCATCAGTTTCCTCTAAAGACAGCCGATTATGCTGGATCTTGTAGTTCCACAAGTAGCAGAACCCTTGTCATCGGTACACACAAAGTGTGCCAAAGTTGTGACAAACACAACCACCCTGCTAGTGACAAACAGACAGCGATTGCAGCATCCTTCTTTCCTAATCCTGTTCCAAGACTCCACGCTCCCACACAGGACCACCCCCTCCACATCACAGCCTGAGCTGCGGAGGCACACAACGCTGATCCCACGCCGCTCTCCTCCACATGAGCGTGACTGCAAAAGGATGCCTTGTCACACGATCCAAACCCATCCTACAACTGTCACCTGGACACACTTCACCCGTGAATCATCCGAAAGACACGGCTCTACTCACAATGTACAGGGGCACTGCGTTAGTGACCGGCAGCTAATAAAAAAAACATTTATTGCTTCTGCAAAAAATAAAATATGCATCCACACATGCTTCCATGTGCCAAGCGTAGTGCCAAGACATGGTGCCATTCACATGGTACGCATGCAATTAGGAATCTTATGTTTACCATCACGTTGTACTAGAGCAGTAATGCATCGTTTATCTCCATCGTGTGATCTACAGCCTAGGCAAAGCTCACATGTTTTTTTAGCTTCCACGTGTATCATTGTTGGATCCTTCAGAGCATGATCCTATACATGTGGGTTCTAAGAGGTTGGTCATACAAAAGGATGACTGTTCAGGAGATTCAACAAAAATCATCAATTGAGATCATAAGACTACTTATTTCTTTTCATTTTTGTAATTGTACAGTTTTCGGCTGGCTTCATATTGGTGCAAACTAGTAACGCATGTTTTACCGCAGAGCCCTCAGATTCCTCTTGTACGCCATAATTTTGTAAAGCCCTGAGCAAGATGTTGGCTCTATATAAATCCTAAATATTATTATTATTAAAAAAAAACAAAAAAAAAACACATTACTGCAAAAAAAAAAAAAAAAAAAAAAAAAAAAAAAAAGGAGGATCTGAAGTCAAAATGGTGACCATCTGCACACATATACCGACTCCCTGTTACATAAATGTAAAATCTTTACTTTTAGCTCCAGTTCTCCACCTGTAAAGAACTCCTCAGACGCATTTCGCTCATTTCGGAGCTTAAATGTTAAAGGCCTGTATGATTAAGCCCCGAAAAGAGAGAAACGCATTGGAACAGTTCTTTACAGATGAAGAACAGGAGCTGAAGCCATCCTTTACCCATCTCATTCTCATTTGTGCAACAGGCAGGGCTGTCTTAATGAGAGGGCACACCTGGGCACTGCCCAGGGCCCCCCCTGCACTCTTGATATCTAGTGTGTAGAGGGGCCAGAGTGCTGGGGGGACATCTGGGGCGTAGAGGGTTCAGAGTGCTGGGGGGATATCTGGGGTGTAGAGGGGTCAGAGTGCTGGGGGGATATCTAGTGTGTAGAGGGGCCAGAGTGCTGGGGGGACATCTGGGGCGTAGAGGGTTCAGAGTGCTGGGGGGATATCTGGGGTGTAGAGGGGGTCAGAGTGCTGGGGGGGATATCTGGGGCATAGAGGGTTCAGAGCGCTGGGGGGATATCTTGGGCATAGAGGGTTCAGAGCGCTGGGGGGATATCTTGGGCATAGAGGGTTCAGAGCGCTGGGGGGATATCTTGGGCATAGAGGGTTCAGAGTGCTGGGGGGATATCTGGGGCATAGAGGGGTCAGAGTGCTGGGGGGGATATCTGGGGCATAGAGGGGTCAGAGTGCTGGGGGGGATAGCTGGGGCATAGAGGGGTCAGAGTGCTGGGGGGGATAGCTGGGGCGTAGAGGGGTCAGAGTGCTGGGGAGATATCTTGGGCGTAGAGGGGTCAGAGTTCTGGGGAGATATCTTGGGTGTAGAGGGGTCAGAGTGCTGGCGGGATATCTGGGGCATAGAGGGGTCAGAGTGCTGGGGGAATATCTGGGGCGTAGAGGGGTCAGAGTGCTGGGGGGCATCAATCTAGCTGCTTTGTCACTTTATGTATGTAGTATTTGCTGTACAGAATGAATGTTCATGTAGTTAATATGGATCTCCACTCAAAACGGGAAGCCCCGCTTGTCTGCCTTCTACCTACTTGATGTCTGTTTACATGCAGTCTCCATTGTAGGCCCTGCCAGCACCACCCGACTCAAACTTACTGAGAAAATAAAAATAAATAATTGGATGAACAGTGGTAGCAACCGATCAGCTGCGGTCACCCTGGACTGTCAGAATACCCAATAGCAGCGGGAGATTGCCTCATCAATGCCGTTTAGCATGGTGTATGGCACTGTATATGGAAAGTGAGGACTCCTCTGCTGTCAGAGCACACCAATTCTTGCACACCAATTCCGGCGCAACCACCGATAAAATAGAAAAACTTTTCCAGCATCCTCCAACATTCCCCCTTCTGTTGTGTGGGAACAGCCATAGATGGACCGAAACTCATCCAGTCCCTGCTGAACCAACTGAATTTCAATCCATCTATGGCCAGCTTGGTACACGTGATGAGAATATCGGATGAACGATCATATTTTTATTTTTTTCTTACGCATTCTAGTCTTCATATCAAAAATTCCAATATGAAAAATGTGGAAGTGACGCAACGTATTTTCGGACAAACACTGCACCGATTAAAAGAAAAATCCTTTTGCCTCCATACCCTCTTAAACTGCTACCCACCTGGCTACTCTGTTGCCCCGGGGCCGGCGCGGCTGCCGACACGCTCTCGGGTGGTGGCTGCTGCGGTGGTCCCCGAGTTTACAATTGCGTTTAATAAGGCTGTTCATGAATGCATATACATTGTGATATGTCTGAAGTATACTTTGGCTGTTCAACGGTCCTGCGAGGCCGGATTTCGATATGTGAATCCCCGTTGGACGTGTCTGTCCTATGCTTTATATGCCCCCCCCCCTTATATGTATTATTTTCTGTTCCTTTTTATTCCTTCAATAAATACTGATTATAAAAAAAAAAAAAAATCCTATGATCGGATATCGTAAACATTCCCCCCCCCCCCTTTCTTCGACAGCTGTGTACCAACAATCAGATTATCATACAAATCGATGCGGAAGCAGTATTTTTTTTGTACGATTTTATAATTGTGTGTACAAGACTTAGAATTGCAAATCTCTCTCCCATGGTTTGCATTGATAACATTTGTGAAAAACAATGGATTGTCTTCCAATCATTTTGAATGATTTCTCCTATTTACTTCTGTTTATCAGCGATTGTTTGTACCTAGATCGCTGTGTCTTTCCTCCTTTGCTGATATTTTCCTGAAGGCCTCATAAAAAAAAAAAAAAAAAATCTTGTGTAGCACCAGACTACAGAACAAATGATCGCGAGCATTTGGAAGTGCTAAATATCTGTAGCGCTGCACGATTAATCGTGGAGAGAATTGCAATCTCGATTTTCCCCCGCGAGGTGACCCGCAATTTTCGGGTTCGGCCATAAATTATTCTCACCTGTCCCGGAAGTCGCTCACATAACCCATCACCACCATCCTCCAATCCGCAGCAGGAACGTCATCATCCGCCGCCCGCTGCTGCGCCGCATGGCATGCCGGGATATGTAGTCCCACCTCTGTTAGTGAAGGGGGAGGTCTCCTTGTAGAACTACCAATCCCAGGATTGCTAGCGGGCCTGGTTCCAGACAGGGAGCGGAGCAGAGAATGCGGACCGGAGCCGGGGAGATTAGGGCAGGTGCTGGGGAGCCCGGCCGGAGCTTTACCGCTGGAGGAGGCAGAAGACAGGGGGCACCAATGTGAGGGCAGAGGGAGAGAACCATTGTACTACCTGGGGGCCTGAGCGAGAGTATACATACTCCTGTATATGGCTAGGGGTGACATGGGCAATAGCGACAACATGGGCAATAGTGACAAGAACGAGGTGTACTACCGCTTTAAATAAAAAAAAAATTGAGAATCGTGATCTTCATTTTATGCAATAGAATCGCGATTCTCATTTTTCCCAGATTTGTGCAGCTCTATAGCAATGGTCACAGAAATTTTCCAAAACTTGGCCAAACATCGGTACTTAGAGCAGAGAATAGTTTGCAAAAGTTGCGTTTAGTAATCAACATCAAAGGAACCTGCATAATCCACGAGTGAAGAGTCAAAACTCGACTTTTCCTGCAGCTCTGTAGAACGATTCCATCAAAGTTACGTCTTAGGGAAAATCCCGTTCATCTTTGCCTGGAGTCCAGGCTGGTCTAACAGCCTCTGAGCACATATCGCGTCGGCACGCAAGTCACGCCACTGATAAGGAGAAAGCAAGGCTTTCATCTGTAATCATCAACTTCCACTTTATTACTAAAAGGGGTGTTTAAAAACATATTTCCAACAGCTGTAAAGTGTGCTGGCTGAAAGGCAATCACTTCTTTCCACAAGCGGTGTATAAAGATTAAGGCTGGGTTCACACGCAAAATTGGAGTTTTAAACCGCATCCAATTCGCACGTGAATGTGACCGGCTCTCAATGGAACCAGTTAACAGGCATCTGCGATGCGGTTTAACCAGTTATCAACCAACCAAAAAATAAAAAAAAATAAAAAACACACGCCACACAGATCCCCATTCTGCCAGGAGAGGAGAGAGAGGTCTGCTGTTCCTACTGATCAGGAACAGCAGTCTCTTCTCCCAGCACATGCCGTTAGAAACACCTCCCTGGGAACACAGTTAACCCCTTGATCACCCCCTAGAGTTAACCCACTTCCCTGCCAGTGCCATTTATACAGTGTTCAGTGCAGGGTCGTTTGAAGGAATTTGGGGGCCCCAAGCAAGAAGCGGAGGGAGGGGGTGTTGCCAAGTTTACAGCTGCTGCCCCCCTCCCTACCGCTCTTGCCCCCCTCCCTACCGCATACCGCCGCATACAGCTGCTGCCGTCGAACGTCAGCTAGTACTTTTTCCTGATTGCCTCCCCGGCTCCCTCCCCCCCCCCCCCATGTTCTTTTGTCCCCCCCCTTACCGCATACCGCGCTGGAGAAGATTCAGTTTGCTTTTCCTGTGAGTGGGTGCACTTCCTGTCAGTCCAGCCGGGAACAGGAAACTGAATCTCCTGTACCACGCGGTTACGGTACCCAGCCGGACTGCAGGAGGAATTGGGAAAGGCGCTCGGCCACGCTACAGGCTGCAGCATTTATAGGAAGTGGCGGCAGCGCTCTGCTGGGGCCTAGGCCAGCTCGGGGCCCCAAGCAGTTGCTTGTTTTGCCTGTCCTGTAACGACAGACCTGGTTCAGTGAATTTTATAGCACTGGTCACTATTGATGTCACTGGTCCCCAAAAAGTGTCACTAAGGCTCTTTTCACGCCGAGTTGCTTCTAAGCTCCCAGTAAAACACTTAATCGTTTTCCACTCATTTCAAAACGGAGTGGGGCATTTCCCCCCCCCACCGCCCGGCCAGAGTACTGCCCCAGTGTGAAAGCATTTATTGATTTTAATGGAAACAGGTTTTTGTGAGCTTTTTATGCATGAAAGAACTGCAATGTGAAAGGGGCCTTGGGGTCAGAGTTGTCTGCCGTAATGTCGCAGTCCCACACCAAAAAATTAAAAGATAAATAGCCGCCATAACCAGTAAAAATAAATAAAAAAAAAGTCCCTAAATCTTTCCCATAGTTTGTACACGCTATAACTCTTGCGCAAACCAATCAATACACACTTATTATGCTTTTACCCAAAAATGTGTAGCCGAATACATATTGGTCTAAACGGATGAATACATTTTTTGGTTTTGGATATGTATTCTAGCAGAAATTATATATATATATATATATATATATATATATATATATATATATTTTTTTTTTTTTTTTAGTTATTAAATTGCTGCAGAGGAGCTCAAATAGCACCAAAAGAAAGCTCCATTTGTGAATAAAAAGAGAAAAAAAAAGGGGGGGGGGACATCAATTTTGTACAACGTCACATGACTGCACAATAGTCAGTTAAAGTGACGCAGTGCCAAAAAAAAAAAAAAAAAAAAAAAATGGCCTGGTCTGGAAGGAGGGATAACTTTTTTTTTTTTTAATAAAAAACACCCCAGCAGTTGTCTACCCTGCAATATTGTGTGATCACGAAATGCCCATTTCCACATCCATACTGCTCCATTTTCTAGGAACAATAGACGTTATGGGTTGCAGACTCCTGTCATCCTATATGCCTGTATATGCTTGTATCCAACACCATTGTCCCCGGATCCTCCAGGTAAGAGTGCCGTTATCACAAGCACACCTTCTTGTGTTTATTTAAGAAGGGGGGGCCATACTGGCCATAAAAAAGAAACATAAAAAGAATTTACAATGGGGAAGCCCTCTTCACCTTCTGTACAATCTGCATATCTAAAGCACACATAAGGCCCCCTTGGTTCTCTGGTGGCCTTTGTCTGACACAGTCCGACAGGCACCACGGCCCCCCCTCACCCCACCCATCCCGAGATTGTGTCCAGTCTTCTACAACACAGGAAAAACTTTCCTCCAATGCCGTCATGCTTGCTCTCATCAGACCGACTCGTGCAAAGAAAAATATCCCTTATCCGGGACCGCTGTCAATGGCTGTCCACCCGTGTACATGCGAACCCAGGAAATAAACAGATAAATAGTCCCTCAGAAGAATGAGAAAATGTTATCCACACTGTGAACACCTACAGGAGGGTCTACTGAGGGGCCCGTGATACCACAATTTTGCGATTCAGATGCATTTTTGTGATACGTTTGCGCTCCAGTGCGTTTTTTCCTCTCTTTTTGAGATACATGTTACTTGCAAACACTGCCAGCTATCGGCAAAAATAGCAATCAGAGATTAGAAACCTTGCTCAATGGCTATTGTTCCCTGCCAAAAGGTCAGAGCCGAGTTGTCAGTGTTCTCACCCCCAGCATAACAAAAGACCAAAACCGTTAGGTCTCATGCACACTAGGCTCTTCTCAATGCCTCTCTGACAGGAGCAACAGCTACAACCCTTCCAGATCTCTTATAAGCATAGCACACCTGTGCTCAGACCACGGCCTTGCATCTTGCGAATTCGCGTCCAACGAAGAGGCCGGAATAACAGCGTAGAATGCAGGTCAAAACCTTTATTATAAATCCATCAGGAGTAAAAGCACGCACAAGAGATGTTGACGTGTTTCAGCCCAGGTGGGCTTAAGTTTTGAAGACATGACTAAGGCCCACCTGGGCTGAAACGTGTGCAGTCCAGTGACAAGATGTTGACCCTGGCCACGTGAATGGGGCCCAACATGCTAGTTACGAGCCAGCGTCTCAGTTGGGGGGGGAGGAGATGCTGACCCTGACTGTGTTAGTGAGGCCCAACATGTTATTTCCAAGCCGGCATCTCAGTTGGGGGGGGGGGGGGAGAAGATGCTGACCCTGACTGTTAGTGACGCCCAACGTGTTCTCTCCAAGCCGGCACCCCAATCCTGAGACAAGTTGCTGTCCCTAACTGTCTGAATGAGGCCCAACATGTTATTTCCGAGCCAGTGATCTGCCAATATGGTGCCGGCTATCCAGATGGTTCCTGTAAGGACTGCGCAGGCGCAATCCTTGCCGACGGAAATCTCCGAACCTCGGCCGGCATCCAGGGAGACGTGGAATTTGAGGAAAGTGGCCAGTCGGCCTCACTTCCCTCAGACGGTTTGCTCGGCCCCCTGGCGCTTTTTTTAACATCCTCCAATCCACGGGGATGTTAAGGAATGAGCCTGGATGCTGGCCGAGGTTTGGAGATTTACGTCGGCAAGGATTGCGCCTGCGCAGTCCTTACAGGAACCATCTGGATAGGGGAACCATAACGACAAGTCACTGGCATCTCAGTGGGGGGGGGGGGGGAGCAGATGCTGAGCCCAAACGTGCTGCCAGCGAGGCCCAAACGTGCTGCCAGCGAGGCCCAAACGTGCTGCCAGCGAGGCCCAAACGTGCTGCCAGCGAGGCCCAAACGTGCTCTCTCCAAGCCAGCACCCCAATCCTGAGACAAGATGCTGACCCTGGCCATGTGAATGAGGCCCAACATATTCTCTCCAACCACGCAGCTTGGTCCAGAAGGAAGATGCCGACTGAGCGGGTCCTGAATAAACATGACTCTGTCCTTCTTGGGAAGACGGCATTGTCAAGGGGGAAGTCTGCGACATTTCTTGGAAGAGTTATACTTACAAACACATTACTTTGCATATCCTGAACATAAAAAAGAAGAAGGGGGAAATCTGATACTACGTCTACTTTCCCATAACCCCGCAGGGTCATGCGCCATTCGAATCAGTCCACATACACACACAAGATACAGTTGCACAAGTGACAAAGAACTCTGCATACCAACTTTTCTTTAGACGTTGATAGCCCGAGAGTATCTAAAGCGATCATCTACATTATCACACAAGCCAATGATTGTGAACAATGCATGCCGTGCAATTCACGACAAACGTCCTTCATCGCCTTGGGAAGGAAAGTGACGATTTAAAAAATAAACAACTGGGAAACAAACAAGAAAAGATTAATCGGCTCCGACACGGGTTGCCACAGAGTTCCAGGAAGCCGCGGCAGTGGTGCTATCTCTTTAAATGCAAACCGCCCCCCCCCCCTCCGCTCTTCCCCATCCCAAACCACACCACCCTCTCTCTAATCCCTTGAGCCAAAAGCTAAAAGGCTGGAATTCAATCTCTGTTTCAAAAACCAACATTACATCACTGCGATTCCAGGACAGCTTTAAAGACACAGACTGCAGGAACAGCGCACACTCTCACATTTATACATTTAAACAGTGGAAACTTTACAAGGAATTTCCATCTGTCTGGGCCTGCAAGTTAACGCAAGGTCTTAACTCTTCCACCACCAAAGCGGGGGCTTACTAGACCAAGGCGATTTTTTTTATTTTAAAGCAAGCAATTTTTGCAGCAGACTGGAATACGTCAGAATAAAAAAAGCGTGGAGGGGAACAAGCAAAGAAAAATATGTACGCTGGCGCATTTTCCATGCGCCAAATCAGCACCACGCCACGGGCTCTATGTGCTGCTTAACTTTAAAAGCAATGGGCAACAGATCCTATTAGGGCTCATTCACATCACAAGTTCTGTTACACCTAGCCTTCAGTAAAACACACAGACTGGTCTAATTTAGGCCATGCAAACACCATGAGAGAAAATGGAATAAAAAATTGTCAGTACACACGCACACTATATTGTCAAAAAAGTATTGGGACTCCCGCCATTACCCACACTTGAAATGGCCCCTTAGTCCGGGTTCAATACTCGCTTTGTATGGCTCAGATCGCACTGCATTGAAATGGCGCAGGACCCTTTATTTATTTTTTATATTTCCGCACCAAAATCGCAAGGCAATTGCACGTGGTTTCTGGGTGTTTATTTTAACAATGACGTGCACAGTAGATTACGTGAAGGGCATGCGATTTTAGTGCAATGCTGGAAACGCACTGGTTTTGCTGCATTTCCCGCATCGCATACACACACACACTATATTACCAAAAGTACCGTATCTACCGGCGTATAAGATGACTTTTTGCACCTAAAATCATGCCCCAAAAGTCAGGGGTCGTCTTATACGCCAAGGACGAGAGGACATCCGTGAGAGGCGGAACACTGAACAGAGGGCTCTGCTGGGAAAATTAGTGTTCCGCCTATCACGGAACAGCCTGAGGAGGAGGCATGGCTTTTGAATAATGGACACCTGTAGCCTGAGAAGGTAGGAAGATCGTCGAGGCAGGCATACTGGCACAGCGAGGCAGGCATACTGGCACAGCGAGGCAGGCATACTGGCACAGCGAGGCAGGCATACTGGCACAGCGAGGCAGGCATACTGGCACAGCGAGGCAGGCATACTGGCACAGCGAGGCAGGCATACTGGCACAGCGAGGCAGGCATACTGGCACAGCGAGGCAGGCATACTGGCACAGCGAGGCAGGCATACTGGCACAGCGAGGCAGGCATACTGGCACAGCGAGGCAGGCATACTGGCACAGCGAGGCAGGCATACTGGCACAGCGAGGCAGGCATACTGGCACAGCGAGGCAGGCATACTGGCAGCTATAACAGCTTCAACTCTTCTGGGAAGGCCGTCCACAAGGTTTAGGAGTGTGTCTATGGGAATGTTTGACCATTCTTCCAGAAGTGCATTTGTAATGTTAGGTACTGATGTGGAGGAGTGCCTGGCTCGCAGTCTCCACTAATTAATCCCAAAGGTGTTCTATCCAGTTGAGGTCAGGACTCGGTGCAGGCCAGTCAAGTTCCTCCACCCCAAACTCGTCGTTTATCCATGTCTTCATGGAACTTGCTTTGTGCACTGGTCCAAATCATTGGGTGGAGGTTGGGCCTACAGTGCCAGCATACCAAGACATTTTGGACAATTTCATGCTCCCAACTTTGTGGCATCAGTTTGGAGATGGCTTTTTCCTGTTCCAACATGACTGCCCCAAAGTGCACAAAGAAAGGTCCATTAAGACATGGATGAGCGAATTTGGGGTGAAGGAACTTGACTGGTCTGCACAGAGTTCTGACCTCAACTCACTAAAAACAACTTTGGGAGAATTAGGGAGGAGACTGTGAACCAGGCCTTGTCCACATCAGTGCCTGACCTCAAACGCGCTTCTGGAAGAATGGTCAAACATTCCCATAGACAGACTCCTAAACCTTGTGGACGGCCTTCCCAGAAGAGTTGAAGCTGTTATAGCTGCAAAGGGTGGGCCAACTCAATATTGAACCCTACGGACTAAGACTGGGATGCCATTAAAGTTCATATGCGTGTAAAGGCAGGTGTCCCAATACTTTTGGCAGCTGTATACGCGATGTGGAAAATGCAGCAAAACCAGTGCGTTCCCTACATTACAAAAAAAAAGCTACAAAATTGTAAGTGGACAGCGAGGAGGAGCGCTGCAGGATGGAGTGTTTACAGACATCACAATCGCACAACAAAGTAGTAAAACGCGTTTCGTTTCGTGCCCGCAGCATAATTTATCCATTACATTTAATGGGAGCTGCTAAACGTAACCCGTGTACTGCAACGATATGCAATGCAAGTTGTTGCAGTGCTTTGGTGGCAGGAAGGCGTCATAACCTGTGAAAGCGATCGCTTATGAGGAGGAGCGGCAGTTTAGACGCACGTCTAGCCTTACTGTTCTAGTACACCGAAAAGCACAATTTAAAAAAAAGACGATGTTCACACCATTCCAGAAATCAAGAACCAAAAACGACTCGCTTTCCATGCAAATAATTGATCACGCTTCAGTTCCCACGCACACGAGTGATTTTAAGCCGATACACAAGAGGATTACCATTATTTTTTATTTATACCTACCGATATGCAATTCTCTTTCGTGTATCTTGGGGGGGGGGGGGATCGCGCTTTGGCGCAATAATGTGCATTTTTGTACCCATAAAATGCAATTAGACATGCATTTCTAATACGTTCCCATGTATCACGTGTAGGGCAGACCATTCATATCAGGATTGGTTCATACCTACAGGTGTCACGAATGGGCTGACCTACACGTGATGCATGAGAATGGATTGAAAATGTGCAGAAAACACGTACACGCTCCATGATGCCTCTAGGTGTGAACCAATCCTAAATGAACGGGCTGCCCGACACGCGATGCATGGCACACGTTGCATTGCGTCTGTAGGCGTGAACCAATCCTAAATGAACAGGCTTCTCTGAGGCTGCATTCACACCTAGGCGTATTTACGCCCGACGCTCGTGCTGCTGGAGGGGCGAATTTACATTGATGTCTATGAGATTGTTCACATCTCACGCCGAACGCCTGAAAACAAGTCCCGGACCCTTTTTTTCAGGCGGCTTTCGGCATAGACATCAATGTAAATGTTTTGTAAAAAAAAAAAAAAAGTTTACAAATCGCGGCAAAATACGCCGCGTTATAGTGTAAATGCAGCGGAAAAGTGACACATGGGAACGTATTGAAAATGTGCAGGGACGCACACGTTGCATTGCGCCCAGAGTTGGTGCAAGAATTTGACACACTAAGCGAAACCTCGTTTTGCCACCCCCCCTGACTCCACCCCCTTTGCCCTCCCATGTATACCCCCACCTTTTTAATGAAGGGCCCATCAAATGCAGCCCCACCAGCACCCATCAATGCACGTTTGCTTGCTTCCATTCATTCGGGAGTCAGGACACAGACGCAGTCCTCCGCCACCACCTGCAGAGACTAAGGCTGCATTCACACCTAGGAGTTTTCACGCCAGACGCCCGCCGCTATTACAGCCTGCAATACGCTGGAGGGGTGATTTTACATTGTCGGCTATGGAGATGGTTCACATCTCCACGCCGAACGCCGAAACGCCTGAAGCTCAAAACAAGTCCCGGACCCTTTTTTTCAGGCGGCTTCGGCGTTCGGGCATAGCCGACAATGTTAAAATCACCCCTCCAGCAAAAAACAAGGCTAAAAACTACGCGTTTTGTCGCCGCAAATCGCGGGACAAAACGCCTATTTTATGTCGCCGCAAAGGTGTGAATGCAGCCTTAAAGTGGATGTAAACCCACTTTTTTTACTTTTGCCTACAGGTAAGCCTATAATAAGGATTACCTGTAGGTATAAAGAATATCTCCTAAACCTGTACGGTGTAGGAGATATTTCCCTCGTGATGCGCCGCTGATTGCAGCGGCGCATGCGCAGGGGGGATCCTCGGCTGAAGGGCCGCCCCATGCCGGATTGAAATCTCCCGCGCGCATGTGCAAGCTAAAATGATGTTTTTGCATGTCCCCCTCGGATCTACAGCGACTGCACTTCCAAGTTTACTTTCAGTGCAATTTCAAGTGCACTTGCCTTTCGTAAATAACCCCCTTTGGACGATCTATTAACAAAAGGATGCATTAACAAAGGACGTCCAAGAACATCTATAAAAAGTTGCAATAAAAACAAAAAGATAAAAGGGGGGGGGGGGTCAACTATTTTCTTACAAATCAAACCTGATTATTAAAGGCGACACAATCAGAAATCAAAGTGTTAAAGACGCCGCCTTTCGATTGGTTTCGGAAAGTCTGGGAGTTTTGGAATTGTATTAGTAATTTGGCCTTGGCTCCGCTTGAAACAAGAAATGCGGAAAAAAGGACGGGAACGGATTGGGGAGCCTCAATTAAGGACAAGTCTTAACAGAAGCAGAATAGAGTTTAGGAAGAGAAGATGGGAGGGTGAAGAAGAGGAGGGGGGAAGGATTCAAATTCCAAAAGACAGACAATCAGGCTACCCGGGGAGGGGGGGTGGGTTTAAGGTGGCGCCAAATAAAAAAAGAGCGAAGGATTGGGAGTGGGGGGAGGGATTCAAAACAACATTACAAAGAAAAAGGAGGGAGATGGGGACACGGACATGACAGCTTGTGTCCCGAGGAGGAAGACACCTGGATGGAGTTTGTTCAGGTGGAAGCGCTTTCAAGGTCTGCTGCAAAAAAAGCGCAATGAAACTTTAGATCGACTCTGGAGGAAAGAAAAAACATATACCGCCATTCTTATGAATGTTGCAAATATGTCAATGCGTAAAATAAATATAATATAATATATATATATATAAAAACAAAAATGTTAGATATCAAGTGGCGCATATGTGCAGAATCTGGGTGTTTAGGAGAAACTGTATGTATGTATGTATGTATGTATGTATGTATGTATGTATGTATGTATGTATGTATGTATGTATGTATGTATGTATGTATGTATGTATGTATGTATGTATGTATGTATGTATGTATATATATATATATATATATATATATATATATATATATATATATATATATACACATATACACATACACACACACACATACATATATACACATACATATATACACACACACACAACCGGATGGCCAATGTTACAATGTTGATAAAACGCTCACGACAGCTCTTGGTCCCTGCTAATGATCGGTAGCTGGTGGGATCGGCTCCTGATCATCTGACCCTTGCAAAAGCCAATCACAGTGATAGGCAGATCTTTCCTGCCCCCAAGTATTCCCAACTTTTTATTTATTTTTTTAAAACAAACACACACACGTGGTATTGCACACATATTGGGGTGCACTTGTATGTCCTCTGAGGCTCCGTTCACACTGCGGCAAAACACATCCACATTAACGCGCCGACGTGCATTGCGTTAAGGCAGATCAGTCATTTTAATTTTAGATTTATTTTTTTTTTTTAACGCAATTTACTATTTACGCAATGGACCACAATAAGCGAGTGACGGAATGCTGTGGTGCGCTGCAATGCACGCACATTAGTGTGCGCCATTTAGAATCAAACGGCACTGCAGCGCACCAAAGCGTGCGTTTTTACAGCGCAAACGCTGCAAGTGACAGATGGGCCAATCGCAGTGACAAGGAGCTATCCCGACAGCACACGGGGCTCTAAGATCTTCACAAAAGAAAAAAGTGGCAATGTAGAGATCAAAGCACAGTGGCACTAAAAAACACACTGCTACCCAGCAGCAGCCTGAGAAACAGAGCTTATCCCCCCCCCCCCCAGCTTGTGTTCACAATCTGAGCAGGCAGGGGTTAATCCGCAGGGAAAGGCTTAGCTCATGGAAAGTAAATTGCCATTAGCAGCTTCTGGACAAAGTTTAGAGCAGTTACGTGCTTTAACCCACACAGAGCCACCGGGCCACCTTAAGAGCACGTTGTTTGTCGGAAACAAAAAGTTTCAATTGGAACGTGGAGCTCGGATACAACTGTATCCGCCTGGGAGTGGGGGGGGGGGGGGGGGGGGAGATTGGTCGGTGTTAAGCACCCCCCAAAAATCAACAGACAGCCCGGGACACCCCAACATGGGGAGATCAGAGAAGACACATGTGTAGTGTGATCCAACAACAGGCACAGAGGTGACAACACACAACTATATGCGATTCTCCATTCAAAACACATGAAGATGACCACACACACACACACACGAAGATAACGGTACAGGGGGTCGTGTTACACTTCACATGCAACTATGGAGGATGATCAATCAGCCCAATGTTATCTCTGATCTGCACTTTACAATGTACAATCATTGATCTGCATCTCACTACAAAACACACAACCAGCAGTCGCGCGCAATCACACAACCAGCAGTCGCGCGCAATCCCTGATCTGCATATTTTATTTTTTTACCAACACAACAGATGTAAAATAACTGATATACAACCCCCGATGTACACTTTGCTACAATCACACAAAATCACAGATCTGCAATCCCTGATGTACATTTGTCTCCAATCACACACAATCCCTGATCTGCACAGTGCTACAATCACACAACCAGCAATGATATACACTCTAATCTCTACAAAGCACAATCCCTGATGTACACTTTGCTACAAATCACACAATGATGTACAATCCCTGAAAACTACATTTACAATGTGCAATCTCTGATGTACTTTTGGCTACAATCACACAACTAGCAATCATATACAAAGTGTACATCAGAGATTTCACATTGTAAATGTAGAGTTCAGGGATTGCACATCATTGTAGCAAAGTGTACATCAGGGATTGTGCTTTGTAGAGATTAGAGTGTATATCATTGCTGGTTGTGTGATTGTAGCACTGTGCAGATCAGGGATTTTGTGTGATTGTAGCAAAGTGTACATCAGGGGTTGTATATCACTGTTATTTAACATCCGTTGTGTTGGTAAAAAAAATTAAATTAAAATATGCAGATCAGGGACTGCTGGTTGTGTGTTTTGTAGTGAGATGCAGATCAGTTGTACATTGTAAAGTGCAGATCAGAGATAACATTGGGCTGATTGATCATCCATAGTTGCATGTGAAGTGTAACACGACCCCCTGTACAGTTATCTTCCAGAGTGTGTGTGGTCATCGTCATGTGCATTTCAGGGATTTTGTGTGATTGGCGCAAAGTGCACATCAGGGATTGCACACAGTAAATGTGGAGATCAGGGATTGTATAGGTATTGTGTAGCAAAGTGCAGATCAGGGATTGCACACGATTGCTATAATCACACAATGATGTATAAAAAACTGATCTGCACAGTACTACATTCACACAGCCAGCAATCATATACAATCCCTGATCTGCACTTTGCTACAACCTTTCACTCTCTGATCTACACACAGTACAACAATCACACAGCCAGCAATGATTTACACTCTCTGATCTCTACTTTAAAATGCACAATCCCTGATGTACACTTTGTAACGAGTTGCACAACACACAACCAGCAATCATATACAATCCATGATCTGCACAGTACAACAACAATCACACAGCCAGAAATTGACTCCCTGATCTCTACTGAGTACAATCCCTGATGCGTTTGTGTGATTTGTTACAAAGTGTACATGATTGCTGGTAGTGTGTGTGATTTGTTACAAAGTGTACACTACCAGCAATCATGTACAATCCCTGATCTTTAGAATACAGCAACAATCACACAGCCTGCAAAGATGTAAACTCTTTGATCTCTACTTTAAAATGCACAATCCCCGATGTACACTTTTAAACAAATCACACAAACACTAACAGCAATCACGTACAATCCCTGATTTGCACAGTACAACACACAACAAACAATGATTTACACTCTGATCTCTACAGCGTGCAATCCCTGATGTACACTTTGTAACAAATCACACAACCAGCAATCCCCGATCTGCATTTTATTTTACTAACACAACGATGTATAACACAGTAATATACAACCCCTGATGTACACTTTGCTACAATCACACACAATCCCTGATCTGCACAGTGATACAATCACACAACCAGCAATGATATACACTCTAATCTCTACAAAGCACAATCCCTGATGTACACTTTGCTACAATTACACAATCATATACAATCCCTGATTTGCACTTTCCTACAACCTTTCACTCTCTGATCTACACACAGTACAACAATCACACAGCCAGCAATGATTTACACTCTCTGATCTCCACTTTAAAATGCACAATCCCTGATGTACACTTTGTAACAAGTCACACAACCAGCAATCATATACAATCCATGATCTGCACAGTACAACAACAACAACAATCACACAGCCAGACATTTACTCCCTGATCTCTACTGTGTGCAATCCCCAATCTGCATTTTTTTTTACTAACACAACGATGTATAACACAGTAATATACAACACCTGATGTACATTATGCTACAATCACACACAATCCCTGATCTGCACAGTGATACAATCACACAACCAGCAATGATATACACTCTAATCTCTACTGTGTGCAATCCCTGATGTACACTTTGTAACAAAATCACACAACACACTGCCAGCAATCATATACAATCCCCGATCTTTAGAATACAGCAACAATCACACAGCCTGCAATGATTTACACTCTCTGATCTCTACTTTACAATGCACAATCCCCGATGTACACTTTGTAACAAATCGCACAATGCCTGATCTGCATTTTTTTTTTTACTAACACAACGATGTATAACACAGTGATATACAACTCCTGATGTACACTTTGCTACAATCACACACAATCCCTGATCTGCACAGTGATACAATCACACAACCAGCAATGATATACACTAATCTCTACTGTGTGCAATCCCTGATGTACACTTTGTAACAAATCACACAATCCCTGACACACAGCTTCCTCTAACAACACAAATGAATGTGGTCATAACATATCACACAATCGCACAATCCCTGACACACAGCATCCTATAACACAACTGAATGTGGTCATAACAAATCACACAATCCCTGACACACAGCTTCCTATAACAACACAACTGAATGTGGTCATTCACAGCGATTTGCAGCGGATCTAGAAACAAGTGATTCACCACCGACTACAACAAAACACAAGATATTGTTCTGCGCTAAACCCTAGAAAGATAACAGTCGATTGGTTGGAAATGCGATTAAACGATAAATAATGACAGGTGTGTTGCTGTGGCCCCCGGGTTCCTGTAGATCCGGCAACAGGACTTCCATGTAACTTTCTGGCACTCGCACTGATAATCCTTCGAGTGATCAGAAACAACGGATAAAAGATACAATGAAACACGGCAGAGTCATTGTGATTGGCGATTAATCAATAAAACAACGTAACACAATTAAGCTGGAAAACTGATTGAAAACATTTATCTGATCTGTATTGTGATTGTATGATTATCTGCGTCTGTCCGACAACCAATTAGAAATGTGAAAATTCCACCAATCACTGATGACACTGATCGGATGGAGGGAGAACAATCTATAATTTGTATTCTGATTGATCGTTTTTATTTACTGATCAACTTAACGATCGTATCAACGCGTGTGTGGCCACTTTAAACCAATCCAGAGCTCTCCAAATCAGTGGAACGGTTTTAATATCTGATCAGCGAAGTCACATGAGACAATGTCGATCGATCGGATCAATACGTGAACCGACAAAGTCAAAAGCAGCTCTTTAAATCAATGGAACAGTCTCCAATTTGATCGGTTCAGTCGAGTCGGACGATCAATTGTACGATATCGATAGGCGAGTCGATAACGTACGACCGATCGAGCCGCAATCAGACGACATTCATATCAATCAGTCTCCGATTTGGATCAGATGTGTTGGATGATCAATAAATTGTAAAGCTAAGATGTGTGGACTCCGTACAACCGATGGAGTCAAATCCAAACCAACACTTAAGTGTTGGTTTAGATTTGACTCGATCGGGTCATATTGGATGATCATCATTGATCAATACGTCGTATTGGATGATCATATTGATCGGTTAAACTGTATTGGAAGATTGTATTGATCAATACGTTGGGTTTGGATGATCACATTGATCAGTTAAGCCATATTGGAAGATCGCATTGATCAATAAAGTCATATTGGATGATCAATTGTGTGTAAATCGATCAGAGGGGTCTCTCGTTTGATCAATAATTTATACTTGTTTGTTAATACTAATAATGGAAATCAATACCAGAACTCCTCTGATCAATTAATCAATCTCCGGTTTACAATTTTGATTTGAATTTTAATGATTGAACAATCTAAACCGACACACGTGTGTGTGGACCCCCCGTATATCCGATCGATCTGAAATCAGGACCAGAGCTCTCAAAATCAATTGATTGGATCATTTAAGCTGCATCAGATGATCAACTACATGATATTGATCGGCGTGTGACACACGGACTATACAACCGATCTGAACCAGAATTCTGTAGATCAATGGAATATTGTCTGGATTTGATTGATAAGTCGCATTGGGTAATCATATTGATCGGTTAAGTTGTACTGCAAGATCAAAACGATCAATACAGTCGTATTGGAAGATCGGATTGATCAATAAAGTCCTATTGGATGATCATGTTGATCGGTTAAGCTGCATTGGAAGATTGTATTGATCAATGTGATCATCCATTACAACTTTATTGATCAATACGATCTTCAAATACTGCATGGGCTCATCCAATACGACTTAATTGATCAATATGATCTTACAATGCAGCTTAATTGATCAATTTAGTCAATATGATCTTCCACTACTGCTTAGCCAATCAATATGATCATCCAATATGACTATTGATCAATACGATCTTCCAATACTGCATGGGCTCATCCAATACGACTGAATTGATCATTTTGATCTTGCAGTACAACTTAAACGATCAATATGATTGCCCAATAGGATTTTTCAATACTGCTTAACCGATCAATGTGATCATCCATTACAACTTTATTGATCGGTTAAGCAGTATTGAAAAATCGTATTGATCAATAAAGTCCTGGAGCAATAGTGGAAGATAGTATTGATGAAATTGATCAATTAAAGCTGCATTGTAAGATCATATTGATCAATTAAGTCGTATTGGATGATCATATTGATCAATACATCATATTGGATGATCATATTGATCGGTTAAGCTGTATTGGAAGATTGAATTGATCAATACGTTGGGTTTGGATGATCATATTGATCAGTTAAGCCATATTGGAAGATGGCATTGATCAATAAAGTCATATTGGATGATCATGTTGATCGGTTAAGCTGCATTGGAAGATTGTATTGATCAATAAAGTTGTAATGGATGATCACATTGATCGGTTAAGCAGTATTGAAAAATCATATTGATCAATCAAGTCCTATTGGATGATCATATTGATCGGCTAAGCAGTAGTGGAAGAACGTATTGATGAAATTGATAAATTAATTGATCAATATGATCTTCCAATGCAGCTTAACCGATCAATATGATCATCCAATGCGACGTATTGATCAATTATGATCATCCAATATGACTTAATTGATCAATATGATCTTACAATGCAGCTTAAGTCATATTGGATGATCATAATTGAGCAATACGTCGTATTGGATGATCATATTGATCGGTTAAGCTGTATTGGAAGATTGTATTGAGCAATACGTTGGGTTTGGATGATCACATTGATCAATAAAGTCATATTGGATGATCATGTTGATCGGTTAAGCTGCATTGGAAGATTGTATTGATAAATACGTTGTGTTTGGATGATCATATTGATCAGTTAAGCCATATTGGAAGATCGCATTGATCAATAAAGTCATATTGGATGATCATATTGATCAGCTAAGCAGTAGTGGAAGATTGATCAATTTCATCAATACAATTAAGCTGCATTGTAAAATCATATTGATCAATTAAGTCATATTGGATGATCATCATTGATCAATACGTCGTATTGGATGATCAGATTGATCGGTTAAGATGTATTGGAAGATTGTATTGATCAATACATTGGGTTTGGATGATTATCATTGATCAATACATCATATTGGATGATAATATTGATCAGTTAAGCCATATTGGAAGATCACAATTGATCAATAAAGTCATATTGGATGATCAATCGCGTGATATTGATAATACAGTCGATCTATTCTAAATTGAATCAGTGCTCCATGGAATGAAGGGTCTCAGGACTTGATAAGTTGTACCGAATGATTGTATTTAATACATGATCAATAAAGTGATATTGGATTATTATTATATCCTATCATTGGATAGAGAATACAAACTAGAGACCTCCCCAGTATCGGTCAGCACATCCCACACACAGGGAGATCTCCATCGTACGATCACAGGGGATGAGATGCAGGAAAAGTGCAGTAAAAGTTGCTCAGCGCTCCTATCCGGACTGTCATGTCCCCCCCTCCCCCAGATCTCCTCCTCTGTCCCATCATCACAGCGCTGAAAACTGCAGCTGTTGCCCATAGCAACCGGGAGAGTGCGGTTGCCTGGGACGACCTGTCCCCTCCTCCTTCTTCCCGCAGCGCCAAAGTTGTTCCGCCAGCAACAAGTGAGGAGAAGTGCGCGGCGTGCCATGTGGCCGGAGAGGGAGGGAGGCGGGCGGAGTTGCGGAGGACTTCGCTGAGGGGATTACCTGGGTCTGCCGGGGTCTTCATGGCTGTGTCCAGCTTAGCTGTGCTCTCCGCTCGGTGCCTGGCTCCGGTATGAGTGTCTCCTCCTCCTCCCGCTCGGGCCCCGGGCTTCTCCTCCTCCCTCTTCTTCTTCTTCGTCTCCTCCCCCCGCCCGCTCACATTACACCCGCGGGACGCCCACGCCGCGGGGAGCCGCCCCCTCATGACGTCACCCAGCACACCGCGTCGCCATGGAGACTCCCCTCACCGCTCCGACGCGACGTCTACGTCACGGGGCCAGGGGAACCAGCGCGCGGAGCGTCCGAGGAGGACCAGCGCAGTGTATAGAGGGGACCAGTGCCTGTATCTAGACCCAGCACAGTGTATAGAGGGGACCAGTGTCTGTATATAGAGCCAGCGCAGTGTATAGAGGGGACCAGTGTCTGTATACAGGACCAGCACAGTGTATAGAAGGGACCAGTGCCTGTATATAGGACCAGCACAGTGTATAGAAGGGACCAGTGCCTGTATATAGACCCAGCACAGTGTATAGAGGGGACCAGTGTCTGTATATAGACCCAGCACAGTGTATAGAGGGGACCAGTGTCTGTATATAGACCTAGCACAGTGTATAGAGGGGACCAGCACAGTGTATAGAGGGGACCAGTGTCTGTATATAGACCCAGCACAGTGTATAGAGGGGACCAGTGTCTGTATATAGGACCAGCACAGTGTATAGAGGGGACCAGTGTCTGTATATAGGACCAGCACAGTGTATAGAGGGGACCAGTGTCTGTATATAGACCCAGCACAGTGTATAGAGGGGACCAGTGTCTGTATATAGACCTAGCACAGTGTATAGAGGGGACCAGTGTCTGTATATAGAGCCAGCACAGTGTATAGAGGGGACCAGTGTCTGTATATAGGACCAGCACAGTGTATAGAGGGGACCAGTGTCTGTATATAGAGCCAGCACAGTGTATAGAGGGGACCAGTGTCTGTATATAGACCCAGCACCGTGTATAGAGGGGACCAGTGTCTGTATATAGGACCAGCACAGTGTATAGAGGGGACCAGTGTCTGTATATAGACCCAGCACAGTGTATAGAGGGGACCAGTGTCTGTATATAGACCTAGCACAGTGTATAGAGGGGACCAGTGTCTGTATATAGAGCCAGCACAGTGTATAGAAGGGACCAGTGCCTGTATATAGACCCAGCACAGTGTATAGAGGGGACCAGTGTCTGTATATAGACCCAGCACAGTGTATAGAGGGGACCAGTGTCTGTATATAGAGCCAGCACAGTGTATAGAGGGGACCAGTGTCTGTATATAGACCCAGCACAGTGTATAGAGGGGACCAGTGTCTGTATATAGGACCAGCGCAGTGTATAGAGGGGACCAGTGCCTGTATATAGACCCAGCACAGTGTATAGATGGGACCAGTGTCTGTATATAGGACCAGCACAGTGTATAGAGGGGACCAGTGTCTGTATATAGACCCAGCACAGTGTATAGAGGGGACCAGTGTCTGTATATAGACCCAGCACAGTGTATAGAGGGGACCAGTGTCTGTATATAGGACCAGCACAGTGTATAGAAGGGACCAGTGCCTGTATATAGTCCCAGCACAGTGTATAGAGGGGACCAGTGTCTGTATATAGACCCAGCACAGTGTATAGAGGGGACCAGTGTCTGTATATAGAGCCAGCACAGTGTATAGAGGGGACCAGTGTCTGTATATAGTCCCAGCACAGTGTATAGAGGGGACCAGTGTCTGTATATAGACCCAGCACAGTGTATAGAGGGGACCAGTGTCTGTATAGAGGGGACCAGTGTCTGTATATAGAGCCAGCACAGTGTATAGAGGGGACCAGTGTCTGTATATAGGACCAGCACAGTGTATAGAGGGGACCAGTGTCTGTATATAGGACCAGCACAGTGTATAGAGGGGACCAGTGTCTGTATATAGGACCAGCACAGTGTATAGAGGGGACCAGTGCCTGTATATAGACCCAGCACAGTGTATAGAGGGGACCAGTGTCTGTATATAGACCCAGCACAGTGTATAGAGGGGACCAGTGTCTGTATATAGGACCAGCACAGTGTATAGAGGGGACCAGTGTCTGTATATAGGACCAGCACAGTGTGTAGAGGGGACCAGTGCCTGTATATAGACCCAGCACAGTGTATAGAGGGGACCAGTGTCTGTATATAGACCCAGCACAGTGTATAGAGGGGACCAGTGTCTGTATATAGACCCAGCACAGTGTATAGAGGGGACCAGTGTCTGTATATAGACCCAGCACAGTGTATAGAGGGGACCAGTGTCTGTATATAGGACCAGCACAGTGTATAGAGGGGACCAGTGTCTGTATATAGGACCAGCACAGTGTGTATAGGGGACCAGTGCCTGTATATAGACCCAGCACAGTGTATAGAGGGGACCAGTGTCTGTATATAGACCCAGCACAGTGTATAGAGGGGACCAGTGTCTGTATATAGACCCAGCACAGTGTATAGAGGGGACCAGTGTCTGTATATAGACCCAGCACAGTGTATAGAGGGGACCAGTGCCTGTATGAGGAGTGGAAGGGGAAGCACAGTGTATAGAGGGGACCGGTGTCTGTATATAGAGCCAGCACAGTGTATAGAGGGGACCAGTGCCTGTATATAGAGCCAGCACAGTGTGGAGGGGACCAGTGTATAGAGCCAGCACAGTGTATAGAGGGGACCAGTGTATAGAGCCAGCACAGTGTATAGAGGGGACCAGTGCCTGTATATAGACCCAGCGCAGTGTATAGAGGGGACCAGTGTCTGTATATAGACCCAGCACAGTGTATAGAGGGGACCAGTGTCTGTATATAGACCCAGCACAGTGTATAGAGGGGACCAGTGTCTGTATATAGACCCAGCACAGTGTATAGAGGGGACCAGTGCCTGTATGAGGAGTGGAAGGGGAAGCACAGTGTATAGAGGGGACCGGTGTCTGTATATAGAGCCAGCACAGTGTGGAGGGGACCAGTGTCTGTATATAGAGCCAGCACAGTGTATAGAGGGGACCAGTGCCTGTATATAGAGCCAGCACAGTGTGGAGGGGACCAGTGTCTGTATATAGAGCCAGCACAGTGTATAGAGGGGACCAGTGTATAGAGCCAGCACAGTGTATAGAGGGGACCAGTGCCTGTATATAGAGCCAGCACAGTGTGGAGGGGACCAGTGTCTGTATATAGAGCCAGCACAGTGTATAGAGGGGACCAGTGTATAGAGCCAGTGCAGTGTATAGAGGGGACCAGTAGCAGTGTATAGAGCCAGCACAGTGTATAGAGGGGACCAGTGCCTGTATATAGACCCAGCACAGTGTATAGAGGGGACCAGTGCCTGTATGAGGAGTGAAGGGGAAGCACAGTGTATATAGGAGACCAGTGTCTGTATATATAGCCAGCACAGTGTATATAAGGTACCAGTGTCTGTATATAGAGCCAGCACAGTGTATAGAGGGGACCAGTGCCTGTATGAGGAGTGAAGGGGGCAGCACAGTGTATAGAGGGAACCAGTGCCTGTATGAGGAGTGAAGGGGGCAGCACAGTGTATAGAGGGAACCGGTGCCTGTATGATGAGTGGAAGGGGCAGCACAGTGTATAGAGGGGACCGGTGCCTGTATGATGAGTGGAAGGGGCAGCACAGTGTATAGAGGGGACCGGTGCCTGTATGAGGAGTGGAAGGGGCAGCACAGTGTATAGAGGGGACCAGTACCTGTATGAGAGGAGTGGAAGGGACAGCACAGTGTATAGAATTATATAATGTATAACAGGGTCTGTAGATATTATCTGTCAGTATGGGGGGGGGGGGGGGGGGCGGGGTGGAAGTATGATGGGGGTGGAGCCTAATGACATTTTTAATGTTAAAGCTGAAATCTAGGCAGATAGAAGAGACAGAAATAATCAGCAATTCATCATTCACTTTTGTATAATACAAGCAGTGCACATACCTGAGTGTGACTTATCAGCCTCTGTCTATATACTGTATATATACAAATATCTTATTTTTGTCTGGAGTTGTGCTTTATATAGAGAGGTGAGATTGTAGTACGAGGAAGTGCTGAATGGCGGCACAAGGGGGTCTAACACCCCAGAAAAGTTACTGAACTAAAACTGTTGGAAAAAGTTACATAAACAGAGAATAATGCCGCGTACACACAGTCGTTTTTCGGCATGAATCCGCTAAAGCAGCCCCAAGGCGAATAGAACTTCCCCTTCAGAGTGCCGTCGTACATGTTGTACGTCACCGCGCTTTGTTCATCATTTTTCAAAAACGATGGTGTGTGGGCAACGTCGTTTTTAATGATGAAGTTGGAAAAACTTTGTTTTTTGGACATGCTGAAAAATGTCATTTTTTTTTTCATGCTGAAAAACGACCGTGTGTACGCGGCATGAGAGTAAAATGTAAAACAAAAACCCCCAACAACGATCTCTTGTGTGCTTTGTTTTCTGATAAAAATACCATTAGCATTATATTACACCCTCTACTCTTTATGTCCTGTATACTCTTTGGGCCAGATTCTCGTAGAATGGAGTATCTATACGGCGGCGTAACGTATCCGATTTACGTTACGCCGCCGCAAGTTTTTCAAGCAAGTGCTTTATTCACAAAAGTTGCGGCGGCGTAGCGTAAATCACGCGGCGGAATTCAAATTCGGCAGGTAGGGGGAGTGTATCATTTTAATGATGCGCGTCCCCGCGCCGAACGAACTGTGCATGCGCCGTCCGTAAAATATCCCAGTGTGCATTGCTTCAAATGACGTCGCAAGGACGTCATTGGTTTCGACGTGAACGTAATTGACGTCCAGCCCCATTCACAGACGAGTTACGCAAACAACGTAAAATTGTCAAATTGCGACGCGGGAACGACGGCCATACTTAACATGGGATACGCCACCTAGGGGGCATGTTTATCTTTACACGGCGTATCTCTTACGGAAACGGCGTATCTTTACTGCGACGGGCAAGCGTACATTCGTAAATCGGCGTATCTACTCATTTGCATATTCTACGCCGAACTCAATGGAAGCGCCACCTAGCGGCCAGCGTAAACATTGCACCCTTTTTTCACAGTAAAAGAGGCCGTCGTATCTTAGGCAGGTTGAAGTGTATCTCAGTTTGAGCATACACTTACCAACATACGACGGCTTAGATTCCGAGTTACGTCGGCGTATCTACTGATACGCCGGCGTAACTCTTTGTGAATCCAGCCCTTTATGTGATGTATACACCAGTTCAATAAGTGTAAAAATACCTGTTGATCCTGCCAGAAATGTACTGAACTGATACATTGCTGTGCTCTCTGTTCCAAGTTCACTATGGAACACCTTGTCCCCTATGTCATTGTCATTGTCCCCTATGTCATGGAGAAGGGTGGTGTCCAAACAGACAAGCCTCTGGTAAACGGTGTTTGGATCACTTTTCAGGGGCATTTGGCAGGCGACATGTTGCCTCCTCACTACCTGTATTAACCCCGTAAATGCCACACCAACACGCCACAATTGTGGGCAATACAGGTCTTTTGCCAGCATGTCCCCATTCACATTGAGCTGTGGTACTGCCTGCCGAAACACGACAGAAGCAATCATTTTTGCCACGGGCAAAGCATCATGATCGCAGCATGTGAACACCCATGACTGCACATTTACACTGCAGCACAGCCTCCATGTGCCAGCCCTTCTATTTCCATGTTGAATGACATGGTGTATGACTTGAGTAACTTTCTATCAATTTTCTGCTACTTATAGGATCAGGAAGATCACCCTGTTACTTCCTAGGATAGGGAAGATCACTCTGTTACTTCCTAGGATAGGGAAGATCACTCTGTTACTTCCTAGCATAGGGAAGATCACCCTGTTACTTCCTAGGATAGGGAAGATCACTCTGTTACTTCCTAGCATAGGGAAGATCACCCTGTTACTTCCTAGGATAGGGAAGATCACCCTGTTACTTCCTAGGATAGGGAAGATCACTCTGTTACTTCCTAGGATAGGGAAGATCACCCTGTTACTTCCTAGGATAGGGAAGATCACTCTGTTACTTCCTAGGATAGGGAAGATCACCCTGTTACTTCCTAGGATAGGGAAGATCACTCTGTTACTTCCTAGGATAGGGAAGATCACTCTGTTACTTCCTAGCATAGGGAAGATCACTCTTACTTCCTAGGATAGGGAAGATCACCCTGTTACTTCCTAGCATAGGGAAGATCACCCTGTTACTTCCTAGGATAGGGAAGATCACTCTGTTACTCCCTAGCATAGGGAAGATCACCCTGTTACTTCCTAGGATAGGGAAGATCACCCTGTTACTTCCTAGGATAGGGAAGATCACTCTGTTACTTGGTAGGATAGGGAAGATCACTCTGTTACTTGGTAGGATAGGGAAGATCACTCGGTTACTTGGTAGGATAGGGAAGATCATGCTGTTACTTCCTAGGATCAGGAAGATCACTCTGTTACTTCCTAGCATAGGGAAGATCACCCTGTTACTTCCTAGGATCAGGAAGATCACTCTGTTACTTCCTAGGATCAGGAAGATCACTTTGTTACTTCCTAGGATAGGGAAGATCACTTTGTTACTTCCTAGGATAGGGAAGATCACTCTGTTATTTCCTAGGATAGGGAAGATCGCTCTGTTACTTCCTAGGATATGGAAGATCACTTTGTTACTTCCTAGGATCGGGAAGATCACTCGGTTACTTCCTAGGATAGGGACGATCACTTTGTTAATTCCTAGGATCAGAGGGCCAAATCCTCAAAAGGGATACGCAGGCGGAACTGCTGTTCAGCCTGCGTATCTCTGTGCCTATCTTTGGAACTGATCCTCAGAAGCAGTTTTCCAAAGATAGGCAGAAGATCTGACATCTGTAAGACACTAACACTGTCAGATCTTAGGATGCAGTACCGCATCCGCCGCTGGGGGCATTTCGCGTTGAAATGCCGCTTCGCGTATGCAAATGAGGACTTACGGAGATCCACAAAGCTTTTCAGCTTTGTTTTTTCTGTGTAAGTTTACGTTTGCATACGTAAAATTAGGGATGCTTTTACAAAGTGTAAACTAGTTACACCTTGTAAAAACAGACCTTTTTTTCGATCGCCGCTATTTTTTTAAAATTTTGATTTTTTTTACCCGACGCAACTTTATTGTCCCGTCGCAATCCACAAAGCCCGGCGTAACGTAATTTTGCGCGCTGCCCGTCGGGAAAATGACGTCACGAGCATGCGCAGTACGGCCGGCGCGGGAGCGCGCCTCATTTAAATTGTCATCGCCCCCTGCAGAAGAGGACCGCCTTGCGCCGGAGACATTTAAGTTACACGGCCGAAAATTTCTAGGTAAGTACTTTGTGGATCGGGCACTTAGGTAGAAATTTTCCGCCAGTGTAACTTAAATGGGAAAAGTTAAGTTAGGCTACGTTTTTGTGGATTTGCCCCAGAAAGATCACTTTGTTACTTCCTAGGATCAGGAAGATCACTTTGTTACTTCCTAAGATAGGGAAGATCACTCTGTTACTTCCTAGGATTGGGGAGATCACTCTGTTAATTCCTAGGATCAGGAAGATCACTGTGGGCCATATTCTGAGTATAGTTACGTCGGAGTATCTCAGGATACTCTGTCGTATGTCTCTTTTTTGGCCCGCGTATCTATGCGAGTGATTCTTAGGCCCCATACACACCATAGAATCCATCCGCAGATAAATCCCAGCAAATGGGTTTCAGCGGATAGATCCTATGGTGTGTACACGCCAGCGGATCTTTTTCCGCGGATAAATCTCCCCTGGGATGGATTTCCAGCAGATCGGATATTTGCTGACATGCAGAACAAATCCATCTGCTGAAGTCCATCCCAACGGATGGATCCGCTGGTCTGTACAGACTCACCGAATCCATCCGTCCAAAGGGATCCCCCGCATGCGTCGCAATGATTCAACGCATGCGTGGAATTCCTTATATGACAGCGTCGCGCCCGTCGCCGCGTCATAATCGCGGCGATGGCGCGACACCTCATCGCCAGAGGATTTCCGCGCGGATTTCAATGCGATGGTGAGTACACTCCATCGCATAGAAATCTGCGGAAATCTTTGAGAGGATTTATCCGTGGAAACGGTCCGCTGGACCGTATCCGCGGATAAATTCTCTCGTGTGTATGGGGCCTAAGAATCATTTTCGCATAGATACGCTTAAGATCCGACATGTGTAAGTCACTTACACTGTCGGATCTTAAATGTAATTACCCAGCCGGCCGCTAGGTGGCGTTTACGTTCAGGTCTCATTTGTTTAGGCAAATGAGCCTGATACGCCGATTCCCGAACGAATTCGCGTCTGCCCGCGTCTGCCCTAGATCGGAAGTGATGTCATGATGACGCTTCGGTCCTCCTAAATCATAGAAGTGGCCAGAGACGATTTGGTCTCTTCGCCTCTGTGACCAGCTACGCGAACCGCTGGATCATTTCCCGGGCTTGTCTGTAAGAATGGTAAGCCTGAGAGACACCAGTAAGCAGCGAGAGAGAGAGGGGGACGAGCCCTCCCGCTGCTTCTGAAAGCAATCCAGCGGCTAATTAGCTGCTCGGACCGCTTTCATAGGAAAGAGAATCGCCGGTTGAAAGAAAGAAATACCAGGGTTATATGACTGGTAGCTTTAGCCATAACCCCGGTAAAACAATTGCAAGCCACAATGTATATATACGTATTGTGGTCGGCAAGTGGATACACAAAGCCCACCGAGATTCAAGGAAGAATACACGACTTTTATACACAATATTTGCTTATCTCGTAGTTCAGCTTTAACTCCTTCAATGACATGTTCTTGGCAATGGGGAGGTAAGTATTAGGGCCATCCTGTTCCAATTATTGGCGCTGAAACGATCTACTTCCTGCGGAGAACAAGCAGTGATGGGTTCTTGGCACCGAAACCGATTGAGGGAAAGAGGAACTGCACAAACTGTACATGGAAAGTAATGAGAATCCTAAGTATGGGATGTACTAAACAAGAGCTGTGACGTGATATGGAAATAGACACAATTGCGGAATGACATGTGGCGACATTTGATCAAGTGGTTTCGAGCTTGTTATATTGTGCGCTTTTCTAATGGGTGTCTATTGTACAATGCAACAGCGTCTATAGTGTATCACCTTGCCTGTGACTTCCCCTGGTGTGTCACTCGTTAAAGTGAAATCTAATCACCTTAATCCCAGAATATCTGTCATGACTCCCTCTCTATACCCTAAAGAAAAACTTCTGGCTTCCACAGCTGGCATATATATATACAAATGTATTCTACATAAACCAGTTATGCTACTGTATGTTCTCCATTGTGATGCAAGCAGTGCTTGACTCATATTTCTCTTGAGAGTAGTAGCGGTCGCTCCATTAGGGGCGCGAGCGCCGCACCCGTAATCCATGTACCCGGCCCCTAATCTACATCCAGGGTTGTGGGGCAGAGGTCCTTGTCCCCATCAACATGTGATGCCACCGGCCAGGGTTGTGGGGAAGAGGTCCTTGTCTTCATCAACATGTGAACCGGACGCATGAAATTCAATGTTTTTGTTTTTTTTAAACACATGATTAGAGCTCGAGGCTCTAAATTGGCTTAAAAAAAGGGTGGGCTCGGGGCGCAAAGCACTGCGTCCTGAGCCCACCCAAGTTGTGTGACATTAGCAAATTACTATTCACTAATGTCTTCCTGCTTATCCTCCCAGGCCAATCAGGAAGTGTCTTATGTCGCGTTCACACGGTCAGCTTTTTCGTCGGAAAAACCTTGGAGGTTTTTTCCGACGAAATTCCGCTCAAGCTTGGCTTGTATACACACGGTCACACAAAAGTTCTCTGAACTTTCGACCGTCAAGAACGCGGTGACCTACAACACCATGACAAGCCATGAAAATGACGTTCAATGCTTCCGAGCATGTGTCAAATTGTTTCTGAGCATGCGTCGGAAATTCGCGCGTCGGGATTGCTACAGACGATCGCATATTCCGATAGGAATTTTTTTTGCGTCAGAAAATTTGAGAACCAGCTTTCAATCTTTTGTTGGCGGAAATTCCGACAGCAAAAGTCCAATGGAGCCTACACACGGTCGGAATTCCCGTTCAAAAGCTCACATCGGACTGTTGGAATTTCCGATCGTGTGTAAGGGGCATTAGGACTCCTGGCCAATCGAGTTCCAGGACCCACTTCCTGTTCAGCCGGGAGAAGAAGCAATGGCCCCGGCTCTTGCCTCGGCAAGCTGGAGCGAGAAGCAGCAGGTGGAGGGGTAAAACAACCTCTTTAGGTTTCCAGGAGCCCTACCCCAAATCCAGCATCACCTTGTCATCGGCCTCCTAAGGTAAGGTCACTAATCACTAATCAGTCACTCTGTGACATGTTCTGTCTCTGTGATGATGTATGATTACATGCCTTATTTTGTATCGTGTCGGTCCGTTTGGGCCTCTTTCCTGTTATAAATAAACAATAAAAATAAAAAAAGATTTTAAATACAAAATTGAAAGCCCAATTAAACTAAAACTGACCATACATGGATCGAAATATTGCTGGTTCAGTAGGTACAATAGTAGGTCAAATTGGCCGTTCCTTCTATACAGAAGTCGATCTTATGATTGGCTTCTCTTAGGCCCCTTTCACATGGGCTGGATCCTGTTTTCTGTCTCTTGATCCCCTGCTGAGTGGAGTGGCTAGATGACAGGTCTGCTCTGCTGTATTGGCAGTTGGATGTAAACGGACTGGCTGTCCGTTTACACCCAACTATCGTCCGATTCGATCTGGCCAAAAGGAGGGTAACTGTGATGAATTTTCCCGGCGCGTAGATGCATGAATGTGCGCAGGCGCGTGCACACGCCAATGAGACTGGCGCCAAAAGACTCCCTATTTAAACCTCCCAGACGCACGAAGACTTTGCTGTCTGATCTGCAGCTTGTACCTGTAAAATCCTGTTCCTGAGATCCCGATCTGTTTCCTGTGTTTGACTCGGGTTGCTTGACTAGTTTCTCTCTGTTATCCTGACCCAGGCTTGCCTTGTGACTATGCTTACCTCTCCACTGCTTGATATCCTGTTGCCGAACCTTGCCTCCCTCTATAGTATTCTCTGCCTGCCATTATATCTGCTTGATCATCTGTTAGCGAACCCAGCTTGTCTGATCATGCATCCAGTGTCTCCACAGCTATGCACTTACCTGCTTCCTGTTCCTGCTTTCTGTCTGCATTAGCTGAGCTGACTACACCTGCCTGCTGGGGAAGTCATCCACTGCACGGAACACAATCCAGGCACCCATACACCACCCGGCTCTGGTGACCACTGTTTCCAACATCGGTGGCCCTTGAACCAGGGTTGTACGCGAGGCCTTCCCACTGCACATTAGGCTTTGAACCAGGGTTGTACGCGAGGCCTTCCCACTGCACATTAGGCTTTGAACCAGGGTTGTACGCGAGGCCTTCCCACTGCACATTAGGCTTGTTCAACAGGTACGTGACAGTAACAGATCCTCTTCCATTTGTTTCCTCCCATGACTTTCAATACCATCTCTACGCTGACGATGCCCAAATCTATCTCTCTACCCCTCAGCTCACTCCTTCAGTCTCCTCATGTATCACTAATGTACTAACAGACATCTGAAACCAAGCTCATAAATTTTCCACCCCCATCCAGGGGAATCAGGCCTCTTCCCCTGACTTCTCTGTCAAAATCGATAGCACATCTATCAGCCCGTCCCTACATGCCAAGGTTCTAGATGTAATCCTGGATTCTGAACTAACCTTTCAGCCCCACGTCCAATTGCTGTCAAAATCGTGCCCGTGCCGCCTCAATTAGACATGTGCGGTTCGTTTTGTTCTGAATTAATATTCTGACAAAAATTTTGTTATTCGGAGATTCGGATATTTCCGAATACCTGAATTACAATATTAAAAAATGTTACCGAATGTTCCGAATAACGTAACGAAATTCGGGCTGAAATTGGAATCAAATGTTACATTGAACTCCAGTCGAAATCTCACGACACATGTTGCTGAAATCAAATACTGTGGCCCGGATGCACAGACATTTATGCAGCCGTAGCCGTAGCCGACGCAGCACAGAGAGGCAAGCACTGAATTCACAAAGCTAGTGCTGTCAAAACTGCGCTGGGTTTCCTAGGCGTAGGTGGAAATGGGCGTGAGCCATGCAAATGAGGCGTGACCCCATGCAAATGATGAGCCGAGCGCCAGACAGATACGTATAACGAACGGCGCATGCGCCGTCCCGTGGACGCATTCCAGTGCGCATGCTCAGAATCACGTCGGAACTACTCCCTAAGATACGTCGGATCACTGCCTACGGCGTGAAAGTAACCTACGCCTAGTCATATTCACGTCCTACGTAAAATACGTCGGCTTGTGTTCCCTGGTGCAGCCCTTTGCATGGATGCTGCTGAGTTACACATCCTTTATGGGGCATAACTTTATGATGGACGTATGACTTTACCTACACTACGTTCGTGAATCAGCGTATCTCCCTCATTTGCATATGTGAATAGAAAATCAATGGGAGCGCCAAATGCGTCCAGCGGAAATATGCGCCCACTCTACGCCAGCGTAGGCAAGTTACGTCGGTCGGATGAAGCCTGTTTTTAGGCGTATCTTAGTTTGTGGGCCCGGCGCATAGATACGACGGCGCATATTTGCACTTACGCGGCGTATCTGCAAGTTTTGGAGATATTCATTGTACCTACAGGTAAGCTTTATTATAAGCACCAGGGCACCAAGCGTTGTTTACTACCACTTTAAGCAGTGTTTACTACCACTTGGGAATGTTGGAAATTTTTCTTTTGATCAGAGCAGTGCTGATCAGTGTATTCTAAAAGTAAAAGAGTCCCCACTCTCAGAATACAAGAAATTCCTTCATCCACCTCAAATGCTCGGATGGGGGAATCTGATTTTTTTTTTGATCAGCTGATCAATATAAGAAACAATCCTTCTATGGGCAGCTTTAGGCTGGGTTCACACTACTACACTACTTTCATCCTACTTTGCTCTGCTACATTGGTCCTACATTTATCCTACATTGGTCCTACATCCATCCTACTTTCATGAACAGGATACTACTTTGGTCCGACTTCAATGATATTCAATGGGTTGAAGTAGGATCAATGTAGGACCAAAAGTAGTACAGGGAGCATTTTCAAAGTCGGACCGACTTGTGTAGGACACTACAAGACGCTCTCATAGGGAAACATTGAACACAGAGCAAAGTAGGATGAAAGTAGTGTAGTAGTGTGAACCCAGCCTCTGTCAGATACTGTAGCTAAGCAGTCAGATGAGTATTGTGCTAACAACCTCATTTTTTACAGTTTTACCTTCACTTTCCTTTTACGTCAGCTGTGCAGGGTGTCTAAATATAACTGTGTGGCTCAAAAGCCACCAGAGTAAAGCTGGCCATACACTGTTTGAATTTCAGGTGGTTCCTGATCGAATAAGATAAAATTTGCTTAGTGGTTGCCTCTTACCCAACGTTCAACACCTATGCGTTTTTTTTGTGTGTTTTGCAATTTGCAGAAACGCACCACAGTCCATTTAACATGGTTTCCTATGGTACTAGTTCACATCTATGCGTTTTGCGACCGGTGCTTTTTTGGAAAGGTTCAGGGACTTTTTTCACGCAATTTGCGACTAATAGACTTCAATGGAGCTGCACCAGAAATGCAAGTGGAGAAATTTTGGTACTCCACTGAAAGCTGAATGTAAAAAAAAAATTACAAATTTGCCGGGTAAAAAAATTTGCAAAAAAAACGGCACCGTTTCCCCCCAGGTCCATACCAGGCCCTTCAGGTCTAGTATGGATTCGGAGGGGACCCCCACGCCAACATTTTAAAAATAAATTACGTGGGATCCCCCCAAATTCCATACCAGACCCTTATCTGAGCATGCTGCCCAACAAGTCAGGAAAGGGAGGGGACGAGCGAGCGCCCCCTCCTGAACCATACCAGGCAGCATGCCCTCAACATAAGGGGGGGGGTGGGTGCTGCACCCTCCACCCCAAAGCAGACCTGCCCCCATGTTGATGAGGACAAGGGCCTCTTCCGAACAACCCTAGCTGGTGGTTGTTGGGATCTGTGGGTGGGGGGCTTACTGGAATCTGGAAGCCACCCTTTAAGAAGGGGCCCCCAGATCGTGTCCCCCCATGTGAATGGGTATCGGGTACATCGTACCCCTACCCATTCACCAAAAAAGCAGTGAAATGTAATAAAAACACAAGAGCCAGTTTTTGACAATTCCTTTATTAATATCTCCGTCTTCTCTAGCCGTCTCTTTCCGCAGGCTTCTCCTTCCTGCCGTCTCTTCCCGCTGTCTTCTCCTTCCCGCCATCTCTTCCTGCCATCTCCTCCTCGAGCTGTCTCTCTCGCTGTCTTCTCCTTTCCGCCATCTTCTCCTTGAGCTGTCTCTTCCTACCGCTGCTGTCTTCGTTACCCGCTAAAAAAAGAAAAAAATCTGCTCTTGTTCTGTTGATGTCTTCATCTGTTTTGTTGTCGCCCGCTCTCTTCCAACTCTTATATAGCAATGGGGCGTGGCCATCCAATGACATCACCCGGAGAGCCCACCAATGGCATGCGAATATGCGGCCTCTCGGCAGGTGGGCCTTGGTGTCGACAGTAGTAGCAGTAGCAGACACAGCTGTGCTGAGAATGTGCGTTCTTCGCGCTCCCGGCACAATTACCGGAGGCTGGTAGTGGTCACAGAAACCCCACCCCGCCTCCCGGCATCTGAAATACAGTAAAAGGGCCCATAGGTGCCGGCGTAAAGGGGTTGTTTGGGCCCGCTGCAATGCACACAGTGTTATGGCCTTATATGGGTAAAGCAGGCGGTGAGTAGCTGCCTGCAAACCGCCCCCTGAAAAGCGATCCACCGCTTTAAAATGACAGTGTATTTTGTTTATTGATACTATTTTTCAATTCCTTCAGAATAGCAGTGTCCAAAGTGTGGCTCAGGGGCTGGATGCAGCCCTTTTCTTACGTATATATGGTCCTTGGGGCAATATCTTATCCTCTTGACATCAACGTTGGGTCATAATTCCCCCCACTGTCAACAACAAAGGGGCACAATTCCTTACAATGACACCAACGATGGAGCATGATTCCTCTCACTGACACCAAATATGGGGCATTGTTTACTCCCGGGATGCCGGGACATTTTCTACTTTTAATGGCCACAGACTGGCCCCCCTAAAGCCTGAATAACAGTAAACTGGCCCTTTGTTTAGAAAAATTGGAGACCCCTGCTCCAGAACAATAGTCCAGGTAATATATTTAAATACAAAATAAATACACCTTGGACCGGTATATATCTAAGAAGCAGTATTCAGTGATTTGCTAGAGAGAGGCAGCAGTCAGAGCAATGCCAGGACTGCAGCAATGTGTGTTATACTACGCGAGGGGTCAGAGGTCCTGCACCAGGAAATGACCAGGCTCCAGTAACATTATCCAACAATAATACAGCATTCCTCCACATTCCCTTCATGTGCAGACAACTAGGAAGGGGGGGTAGGAAGAACTCCTGCATGAATACAAGGCCAACTTTGTATCCATCATCACTCTGTATTAACCCTTCGTGCCCAGCCTCTATAGGTTACATATACTTGTCAGTTGGGAAGGTCAGTATACGTCTCGCCCCACTGTGCAATTACACACTATCTGACATGTTTAATAGACGGACATGGACTCCTAAAGACAGAATACATATACAATTCTTTATGACATTCCACATCTATCTGAAAATGTACAGCCAGTTAAGTTATATAGAAAAGCAGGAATGATGCTTGGGGAAGCCAGTGGAAGAGTAGAAAATTATTTATAAAGAGAAATGAGAGGGGTGGTGTTTTTCTTATACCAGACAAGATTATTTGAAAAAGATCTATCCTCCTAATTTTTTTTATAGTTCTGTCCCTTATGGAACAAAGTACCGTACTTGTAGGACTTCGTCCTATGTTATTAAGTGCTTTCTAATTCTAGTTATGAGGTCCAATCTACCCACATCCCCTCCTGCTGTGGCCGATCCGACAACAGCTATGATGGAGATGGCTGATTCATAGCTGCAGCTTGTCTCAGTTGTAAGCTCTTGTCCGGGACAAAAAAAACAAGAATGACCCCCCTAAGGGTGGGACTTTAAAAGTGACCATAAACCAAATAGTATAAAAATTATCTAAGATACACTACGCCGCCGTAACTTACTTTTTTTTTCGAATCCTCAAAGAATGCGCGCCGTAAGTTACGGCGGTGTAGTGTATCTTTGTCGGCGTAAGGGCGCGCAATTCAAATCGATGTGATGGGGGCGTGTTTTATGTAAATACATTGTGACCCGACGTAAACAACGTTTTTTTTTTAACGGCGCATGCGCCGTCCGTGGGGGTATCCCAGTGCGCATGCTCGAAATTAAACCGGAACAAGCCAATGCTTACGACGGTGACGTCATTCTACGCAAATCCCTATTCGCGAACGACTTACGCAAACAACGTAAAAAAATCAAATTTAGACGCGGGAACGACGGCCATACTTAACATTGAGTACGCCACCATATAGCAGCTATAACTATAAGCCGGAAAAAGACGAACGCAAACAACGTAAAAAAATGCGCCGGCTGGACGTACGTTCGTGGATCGCCATATCTAGCTAATTTGCATACTCGACACGGAATTCAACAGAAACGCCACCTAGCGGCCAGCGTAAATATACACCTACGATCCGACGGCGTACTAAGACGTACGCCTGTCGGATCGATCCCTCATTCCTTCGTATCTTGTTTTGTGGATACAAAGATACGACGGGGGAACTTTGAAATTACGCGGCGTATCAATATATACGCCAGCATAATTTCTTTGTGGATCTGGCCCCCAGAGTCAAAATCAGAAAAATGTCTAAGGCCGCGTACACACGATCAGTCCATCCGATGAGAACGGTCCGAAGGAACGTTGTCATCGGTTAACCGATGAAGCTGACTGATGGTCTGATGTGCCTACACACCATAGGTTAAATAACCGATCGTGTCAGAACGCGGTGACGTAAAACACAACGACGTGCTGAAAAAAACAAAGTTCAATGCTTCCGAGCATGCGTCGACTTGATTCTGAGCATGCGTGGATTTTTAACCGATGGTCGTGCGTGCTAACGATCGGTTTTGACCTATCGGTTAGGCGTCCATCGGTTAAATTTTAAAGCAAGTTCTCATTTTTTTGACCGAAGGTTTACTGACCGATGGGGCCCACACACGATCGGTTTGGACCGATGAAAACGGTCCTTCAGTCCATTTTCATCGGTTTTGACCAATCGTGTGTACGCGGCCTAAGAGAAAAATATACATTGCATTAGTTACCATGAACTTCTTTTTACATAACTTGTACTTTATAATAAACTTTTCTAATTTTTATACTATTTGGTTTATGGTCACTTTTAAAGTCCCACCCTTGTGGGGTCATTCTTGTTTTTTCAGTATCAATAGGGATGTGGTGACCTTTAAAACCTATACAAGTCTGTGAATGCCGGTTTTTTTCTTGTCCGGGACAAAAAAAACGGCAAGAGAAATTCAGATGCTAACATGTCCTCCCTCCCTCTGCTTTCCTCTAGCCATTCTCTGTAAAGTGCTCACAGCCAAGACAAACTGAATCTCTGAAACAGCCGTCTCCTTTACAGCTGTTGTTAGATTGGCCATTGTCCCATCTATGGGACTGCTGCCACAGGGATGCACGCAACACCTGTACATCCCTGTCCTGGCAAAACATGGCCCTGCACATGGCACGCAAGTATTCGCCTGTGTGAACGAGACCTTCAATTGGTCGTAAATATAGATGTTCCTCCTTAGATTGGTGGTCAGTTTAGAAATGCCACCTTACATTGGCAGTCAGTGGGAGAAGGGCCCCCTCCATCCATGGGATTGCTGCCACGTGAATGCACACAACCCTCTGCCTGCAAAACATGGCCCTGCACAAGACACACAAGTATTCTCCTGTGTGAACGAGGGCTTAGATTGGTGGTAAAATAGACGTTCCCATTTAGATTGGTGGTCAGTGTACAAATGTCCCCTTAGATTGGTAGTCAGTGGAAGAAGGGCCTCTTCCATCCATGGGACTGCTACCATGGGGATATACGCAACACCTGTACACCCCTGTGCCAGCAAAACATGACCCTGCACAGGTCACGCAAGTTTTCTCCTGTGTGAACGAGGGCTTAGATTGGTGGTAAATATAGAAGTTCTCTCTTAGATTGGTGGTCAGTGTAGAAATGTCACCTTAGATTTTCGGTCAGTGGAAGACGGCCCCTTCCATACACGGGACTGCTGCCACAGGGATGCACTCAACACCTGTACAGATTATCTCTGTGTGAGCAAAATACGGCCCTGCACAGGCCTCGAAAGTATTCTCGATAGTGAACAAAGCCTTATTTCGCATACACACGATCATTTTTCGGCATGAAAAAAACGTTGTTTTAAAAAAACTTAATTTAAAATGATCGTGTGTGGGCTTCACATCATTTTTCGGCTTCTGAAAAACGTCAAAAAAAATATTCAAACATGCTGCATTTTTTAACGACGTTTTAAACTATGTTGTTTTTTGGGTTGTAAAAAATGATCGTGTGGGGGCTAAAACGATGTTAAAAACCCGCGCATGCTTAGAAGCAAGTTATGAGACGGGAGCGCTTGTTCTGGTAAAACTACCGTTCATAATGGAGTAAGCACATTCATCACGCTGTAACAGACAGAAAAGCGCGAATCGTCTTTTACTAACAAGGAATCAGCTAAAGCAGCCCAAAGGGTGGCGTCATCCGCATGGAACTTCCCCTTTATAGTGCCGTCGTATGTGTTGTACGTCACTGCGATTTTTAAAAAACGATGGTGTATGGGCAACGTCGTTTTAATGATGAAGTTGGAAAAAAAGGCGTTTTTTTTCATGCCGAAAAATGATCGTGTGTACGTGGCATTAGATTGGTGGTAAATATGGATATTTCCCCTCAGATTGAAGGTCAGTGTAGAAATGTCCCCTTAGATAGAATGGCAGGCCAGTGGGAGAATGGCCCCTTTACACTGGTGGCCAGTGCAAACATTTTCCTTACATTGGTGGTCAGTGGTTACTTACCTGTGCCGCAAAAATGACTTATTGATCAAACAACCTCTTGAAACTTCTGAAGGAACCCTGGTTCCTTGGCTGCCTGGTTGAGAAAGACTGCTGTTGAGTATCACTTGAGTGACAGTCACATTCAAGATGGTGGCATCTAGCAGCAGTCTCAGAGCCACTGTATTTGGTTTTCTATACACGGATGTTTACAGGTAAATAACATGCATGAAATACATTAATTTCTTACAAACTGTTCCTTACATTGGTGGTCAGTGGTTACTGGAGATGGAGGTCTCATTGATGCCTACAAAGGATGGAGAAGGGTATGACCGGCCAGTCTGGAGGCTTATTACTCCCACTGCATTATGGGATTGCTGATGCTAGTTAATTATCTGTACAATTCTTTGCTGTCCGTTAATCATTTGTAGGTTACGCCATGGCTATACATTGTTCCTCTGTGTGATATTACCACAGACACCCAACAATAATAAGAGTGGTCAGTCTGATATATTAGCATGTATGGAAGCCAAATGTAGATGATAAACACACTAAACATCAACATATCATTAGAGGAAGGGTGGCCCACCAACTATAGCAGGTTGCTATTCAGTGGAGTAAGATATTCACAGCTGAGAATTGTATATACAAGTATTGAAAGTGTCTTAACCACTTGACCACTGGGCACGAAAACCCCCTTAATCACCAGACCAATTTTCAGCTTTCCGTGCTCTCACAATTTGAATGACAATTACTCAGTCATACAACATTGTACCCATCTGAAATTTTTGTCCTTTTTTTCACACAAATAGAGCTTTCTTTTGGTGGTATTTGATCAAAAAAAGACTGAAAATTCTGTAAAAATAAAAAGAAAATTCGAGTTTCTGTCATATTAGCGGGTTATTTCTCACACACAGCATATGCATACTACAAATTACACCTCAAAACACATTCTGCTATTCCTCCCGAGTATGGCGATACCACATGTGTGAGACATTTACACAGCGTGGCCACATACAGAGGCCCGACATGCAGGGAGCACCATCAGGCGTTCTGGAACACCCAGACCAATTCTGACATTTCTCTCCTACATGTAAAAATCATCATTTATTTGCTAAAAAATTACATAGAACCCCAAAACATTATATATGCTTTTTTTTTCAAAGACCCTAGAGAATACAATGGCGGTTGTTGCCACCCGCTCCCCACCCCCCTCTCCTCTCACACTGTACCGAACGGTACAGAGAGGAGAGGGAGGAACCAGGCGTCATTACATGACGCCGGTTTGTTTACAAGTGATCGCGCCGTCATTGGATGGCGCGATCACGTGGTAAGGAGCCGCTTCCATTGGCTCCTTGTCGCTGCGGGTCCCGTGGACCCGGCTAGCGCCGGTGATCGCGTGTGCGCGCCCGCTCGGGCGCGCGGGTCTGATTCTCTGGGAGGACGTATATTGACGCCCTCCCAGAGTAAGGGAACCGCCTTGTAGCCGTATTTTGGCTATAGCGCGGTTACTAAGTGGTTAAAGGGGGTGTCCACTTTTTTCCTAGAAAAGCGTCCCACTCATGCAAAAAAAAAAACAAGAGGTAGAGTCCTTTGCTAGGTGTAATTTACATCAGCTCAAGAGCTTAAAGACTTCAGAACTAATCTAATAATTGTCTTCTAATTGATATCCAAAGTGGAATTGGAAATTGGATCTACCGTGAATGACAACCAAAAGTATTCAGTATATTACCACCAGGGGCAGCACCTCTCCTTTTTCATGGAACAGCCCATTGGCGATATGTTTTATCATAAAGGGTAACTCCACTTTCGTGGGGGGAAAAAATTATTTAGCATACACAATTGCAACACAAGTCATATTGTAATTGAATGTTATTAAAGTGGAACTTCAGTAATTTTTTCATCTTTTCATCTATTAAATCTTCTGCCCTTGTTGTTTTAACTTTGGATATTAAAACATTATTTTTCTGCCAGTAAATACCTTATAAAGCCCACTTCCTGTTTCTTGTCTGGTAAAAAGCCTAGGCGGATGACATCATGCACAGCTTTCTCTCTCACTCTTGTGAGAGTTTGCCAGGAAGGGAGGGGGGATGCGTCATAAGAGGGCCAATGAGAGCTGCAGAGTTGGAGGTGTGCCTCTGTGTGTCTGTGTAAATCCAGGAAGTGAACAGACAGCAGCTTCAGCTGTCCCCAGTTAAAATGATTGTAAAGCTTTGTGTTTTTTTTTTTTTTTTTTTTAAACAAACATATCATACTTACTTTCACTGTGCAGTTCGTTTTGCACAGAGTGGCCTCAACCCTTCTCTTCTGGGGTCCCCTGGTGGCTTTATCAGCTCCTCCCCACATTGTATGACCCCCCCTAGGAGAAGCGCTCTCCCGGGGGGTTACCTTTCGGGCGTGCTCCCAAGTCCAGCATTCGGCATCCATAGAATTATCCAATTCAATTTGGAGGAATTGTGCCGGTGTGGGGTGCAGCGTGTGATTGTTTTGTGGGCAATATCTTTCTTGCAGCTTCCCTGGCTGTCGCATGGTCTGCCTGGGCTCTTCTCTGCTTCGGGATCCCCGCTGGCATCTGCCTGCTCCGTGCACTGGAGAGGGGGGCCGCGGGCGTCGGGTGAGAGGAGAGCGGAGGAGGGGGGAGACGGTGTCCCGCTGGTGTCTGCCCGCTCCTTGCTCTGGGGAGGGGGGGCCGTGGGCATCAGCCAGGAGGAGAGGAGAAGACCTCCGGCGAGTCTGCAAATAGGGTGTAATCATTCTGCAAGGTGGATTAAAAAAAGTTAAACTAATTTTACTAGGGCTTATTTTCGGGGTAGGGCTTATATTGCAGCCCCCTTCCCAAAAATCATGCTAGGTCTTATTATCAGTGTAGGTCTTATTTTCGGGTAAACATGGTAGGAAACCACTCCCATTAGACAGAGGCACAGAGGGATTTCTTCAGAATAACAAAAGTTAGGAGTCTGCAATAAAGGTTGTTATAATCCTTGCAATGTACATAGATCACCCATGGGGGAATGTTTTTTTCTCAACAAAAGTAGAGTGATGCTTTAAAGTAATATTTAAGTTTTGTTGCGAAAACCCCTCCTTGCATATATTGAAAGGATTTTTAGCAAAGTTAGTCCAGTTCCTTAAAGCGGTTGTAAACCGCATAAACTTTTTTTTCCCCCCCCCAAACCTGCAATGCAAAAGGCATAATAGGCTAGTATGCACCGCATACTAGCCTATTATGAAATACTTACCTCGGAACGAGGTGTGTACCACTTACCTGGTCCACGCCGAGCAGGATGTCATCTTGCTCCGGCGTGTCTTCCGGGTATCGCCGCTCCAGCGCTGTGATTGGCTGGAGCGGCGATGACATCACGCGCGGGAGATTTAAAATCGGCAGGGTCCGGCGATGCCGGTCCTTCAGCCGTGGAGTCCCCCCTGCGCATGCGCCGCCCGCATTGCGGGGGTAATATCTCCTAAACCGTGCAGGTTTAGGAGATATTCTCCTTACCTACAGGTAAGCCTTGTTGTAGGCTTACCTGTAGGTAAAAGTCCAAATAGTGGGTTTACAACCACTTTAACTACTTTTGTCCTCCAGTTACTGAGGCCATTCCTATGCACTTATTCGAATTTACTTGAAGAAAATACTTGAAAAGTTGACCACCACTGGTAATTATATTAAAGGAGTACCACAGTCACATTCATTATATTAAATATTAATAAAAAGCATAAATCACAGACTCAAAATGCTGTATTAGTGTTAACATTTTTTTTTCTTACTTTTCTTTGTGAGTAGGTTTTTTTATACATTTTTATTCTTTTCAATTGGTATAACGGTAACACACTAGGCTGGTGCGCCATTTTTCTTTTCTTTTTTCGTTTGCCACTAGGACATTCCCCATCCATGAAGGGCCGGTGTTACCGTTGTTGATACTTCTTCCATGGATTATTGGACAATCCACTCGTGCGCAGGAGAATTTGTTTTCTGTGTCCGTGTCTACTCTGCATAAGCGGAGCGGACACAAACCTGTCATCTGCCCACTCCGCTCAGCAGGGGATCAGTGTACCAGATCCCCTCTTAAGAAAAATGGATCCGACACGTGTGAAAGGGCCCTAAAGCCTGGTGCACACGATTGGATTTTCCAACGGAATTGTGTGATGACAGGCTGTTGTCAGAAAAACTCGACCGTTTGTACGCTCCATCGAACAATTGTTGTCGGATTTTGCGTGGACAAAAGTTGTATAGCATGCTTTAACATTTTCCACCAGCAATTGTGTGTTGTCGGATTCTTTGAGCGTGTCCGTCGGAAAAAAGTACAAACACGCATGCTCGGAATCAATGCTCACCAGACACAACATTAGCAGAAGGTGCCCAAAGGGTGGCGCTAAAGAGCTGAAAAAACACGTAGTTTCGTGTTTGTTGGCTGACAATTGTGTGCCGTTAGTATGCAAGACATATTCCTGGCCAACGCCCTTCGGACAAAAGTCCTACGCTTTGTCCGCGGAAAATCCGATCGTGTGTACGAGGCTTTACAGTCTCTGGCCCAGATTCACAAAAGAGATACGACGGCGTATCTCCTGATACGCCGTCATATCTCTGTTTTAGGGTCTTCCTAACTATGCGGCTGATTCATAGAATCAGTTACACATAGTTAGCCTTAAGATCCGACAGGTGTAATTGAATTACACTGTCGGATCTTAGGATGCAATACCTCGGCCGCCGCTGGGGGGAGTTCGCAACGTAAACCAGCGTCGGGTATGCAAATTAGTAGTTACGTCGATCCACGCCGGTTTTTTGCGTTCGCTACGTCGCTGCTAGTCTAGTTTCCCGTCGCAAAGTTAGTCGTCGTTTTAGCTGCCCAAACTTTACACAGCCCACGTATGTGCTGTATAAAGTATGGCCGTCGTTCCCGCGTCGAAATGTAATTTTTTTTTGTTCTTGCGTAAGACGTCCGGGAATACGAAAGTACGCTACGCACGTCGCCGTTCGAAAAAATGACGTCACTTCGCGCAAAGCACGGCGGGAATTTCAAAACGGAGCATGCGCAGTAGGTCCGGCGCGGGAGCGCGCCTAATTTAAATGGCACACGCCCCTTTGAATTACGCGGGCTTACGCCGGAGGCTGCCGGCGTAAGTTTTCATGCAAGTGCTTGGTGAATCAGGCACTTGCGATGAAAACTTGCGGCGGTGTAACGTATCTACGATACGTTACGCCGCCGCAGTTCTATGTGAATCTGGGCCTCTGCTTTCAATGTATCTGAATGGAGCTCATCATTGATCATCACTTAGGCCCTCTGTTTTCAGTCCATGTGAACACATATTGAGAAAACAGAATGGATTGGAGACACAGGCATAAAGGAAATGAAAGCAGATGGGGATCTCTGGAATGATTCTAAGGTAGTTATGGGGATACAATGCACAAAGAAACATGATGAAACAATTGTGAATTGAAACTTGAAGCATATTGTATATATATTTAGCTTTTTTTTACTTTAGTTACACTTCAGTAACAGCCATATAAGATAATATAGTAATGGGCTGCTTACCTGGGCCGCTGGCAGTGTGACACCTCCTCTTTTCTCTGTGGCAGAACATACTTCATTCTAGGCCAGAACACACAATTCACAGTCATTAATTTCTTAGCGGATTATTATATATTATATTCACATGTTCAAGCTGTCTGTGTGTGCGCGCAGATGTGCCGAAGGTCTCTGCATGGTCTGGAAGGCTGGGTAGAGACGTTCAGTACGTCTGTGTGCACATGGAATCAAGTGCAATGTCATTCTCGCCTAGGCTAGTATTACTAGAATTGGTGATTTCACTGTTGTGCTGCTCACCATTCTCCTTGCTGGAGGGGAAGATGAACCTGAGGACCTGTAGTGGAAGGATCTCCCTGCTGTCACGCTTATCCCTAACACAGGTGGTCAGACACTATAGCTGGCTTCTGCATTCCTTACCTATAGCAGCCTAGGCGAGAATGACATTGCACTTGATTCCACGTGATTACATTTTTTATTTTCTTAAAGCGGGAGTTGACCCGAAAAAATGTTTTTAACATTAGATTGATGCTCATTTTGTCAAGGGGAATCGGGTGTTTTTTTTTAATCGAAGCAGTACTTACCGTTTTAGAGATAGATCTTCTCCGCCGCTTCCGGGTATGGTCTTCGGGACTGGGCGTTCCTATTTAATTGACAGGCTTCCGACGGTCGCATACATCACGTCACGAATAGCCGAAAGAAGCCGAACGTCGGTGCGGCTCTATACGGCACCTGCGCACACACATTCGGCTACTTTCGGAAAATCGTGACGCGATGTATGCGACCGTCGGAAGCCTGTCGATCAAATAGGAACGCCCAGTCCCGCAGCCCATACCCGGAAGCGGCGGAGAAGATCTATCTCTAAAACGGTAAGTACTGCTTCGATTTTAAAAAAACACCCGATTCCCCTTCACAAAATGAGCATCAATCTAATGTTGAAAATTAACTTTTTGTGTGAACCTCCACTTTAAGTGCTTTTGACTCTTTTTTGATGCAGCACTCAAAAAAGAGTCAAAAGCACTTCATTTTTTTATTTTTTTTAACTAATTGTGGAAGAGGGAGGGGGCTTGAGCCAGATTCAAATACTTAGTTTTTCGGGGTGAAGGTCTGTTTTAACGTTGCTGTTTTACAGGAGACATCTAGAAAGAATAACTGTGCCCCTTTGTCTTGAATTACTACAAAAAAATAGCAGTACACTTCCTATGCCTACTTGCCTAGGCAGACCTATGCCTGGAGCCTCAAAGCTGTATATATGCAGGAAAAGCTCATCTGACTGCTAGTATTGCTAGAATTGGTGATGTCACTGCTGTGCTGCTCACCGCTCTCATTGCTGGAGGGGAAGATGAACCTGAGGACCTGTGGTGGAAGGATCTCCCTGCTGTCACGCTTACCCCTAACACAAGTGGTCAGACACTATAGCTGGCTTCTGTGTTCCTTTTTGATAAGGCAAGCAGGCCTACCAGTAAATATTTGGGTGCACCCTGAACTTATACACAATGCTATAGTGCCTGGCTGCCATGCAGAGGCAGACACAAACTGAGCACAGCAAACAGGTACTTGCAGTTGGTAGAGTGGTTAAATGACAGTCCAGGTACAAGGCAGGTAAGGTTCAGAAAAGTCACGGTCAAATCCGTTAGTCAAAAGGCAGGTAGAGTTCAGAGAGCAGTCGATATTCGATCCGAGGTTGTCAACGAGGGAATCTAATCTAGCAGAACAGGGCAGACAAACAGGGAGCGTGAAACATGTGTAACAAACACAATATCACAAGCATGAGACTGCAGGCTTGGCTGGCTTAAATCAGGTTTGGTCTCCACCCAGAGCCTAGTCACATCAATCCCCTTGCAGGTGGACAGACAGACATGGAGAGTGCCACAGCCAAAACCAGGATGCTGGAATGAGGAGCCGGAGCACTGACACTTGCTTTTGTTTTATTCATATACAAGTACACTTTCTGTGCCCCTAGGCACTCCTGTGCTGCTTTGAGTCTCATAGCTGTATATCTGCAAGAAGAGTTCATCTGAGGCTGCTAATCTTACAAGATTTGGTTATGTCACTACTGTGTTGCTCACTAATTCTCCATGCTGGAGAAGAAGCTGAACCCGTAGCTCTACAGTGGAAGGATCTCCCTGCTTCTGCTTCATCCATTTTGTGGATGTGTGCTTCCTACACTGTTCCTCCATCAGGCACCAGATCACCAGTCATCAGAAGTAGGGTTGGCACCTGTCTGGGATTTACCTGGACAGTCCAGGTTTTAAATCATGTGTCCAGGTTTCAGGCGGACTGAAACCCGGACACATTATTCAGATTAGGCTCTGGCTCCCCAAGTAACTAAGATAGTCACACACAAATCTGTTGCCCTCCGAGAGCTGCGGGTGGCTGACTGGGGGCAGGTTCTGCATCACTGGGGGGCAGGGTGCTGATGTCAGCAAGAGCAATTTGGCCACATCCACATTTTGCTGCAGCACGCTATGTGCACTGCATTACTACTCTCCTTGGGGCATCCAAAGGTGTCCCAGGCCGCTAATGTGTTTGAGATTGGCTTGAAGAAAAGTTGGCAACCCTAATCAGAAGGCACTGTTCTGATATGAAGAAACAAAGCTCTGTGACTACCTAAATACCTCCATACAGAGACACATTGCTGAGCGCTGATTCTAATAGAAGATACAAGGCTCAGAAATTTTGGTCTGGCACTAGTGGCAGCAGGTCCACAAGGGGTGCAGGGGCACCGCCCTGCAAAGATAGTTTGTCAAAGAAGAAAGTAGTAATCATGTGATTTAAGGGCTGAGCTCTAATTGGCTTGTTTTAGATTGTCCTCGGGGCACAGAGGACTGTGCCCCGAACCCTGCCACTTTTGATTTTAGCGAATCGATATTCGTCACTGCGTCCCTTCCAGTTTCCGGCTTCTCATCCCATGGCATCCTCTGCTGTGTGTGGATCTGGAGTGGGGAGCACAATGAGTGATTTCACCATTAAACATTTTCCGTTTGGCCCCCCCAATTTCTTTTTAGCACCAGCGGCCACTGTCTGTCACTCTCTTTAGAATTTTTCCAGTGCAGAGCAAGACAAGATGGGGCGGTAATAAGGGAAAAGCTCTGGGGAACCTTCAGGCAAATTCTAATGGCATCTGCTTGCATTTTTTGGGCACAGCTTCCACAATTTTGGTTATTTTCAAAGAATTTTTGGAGCCATTTCTAGCTGTAAGGCAGATGCCAACATTTACATGTAATGCCACCTTTCTATATTACGAAAAAGTGAAAAAAAAAAAAAAACTGTTTTGGCTTTGGTACTACTATATTTAAAATACAGGTAAAACCTTGGTTTCAGAGTAACTTGGTTTGAGAGCGTTTTGCAAGACAAGCTAAATTTTTACATTTATTTTGACTTGATATACAAGCGACGTCTTGATATACAAGTAGTGTCACGTCACAACTGAGTATAAAAGAGAAAAGAGGCGCCTCTTATGCCCCGTACACATGATCGGAAATTCCGCCAGCAAAAGTCTGATGTGAGCTTTTGAATGGAAATTCCAACCGTGTGTATGCTCCATCTGACTTTTGCTGGCGGAATTTCCGGCAGCAAAAGTTTGAGAGCTGATTCTCAAATTTTCTGATGGAAAAAAATCCTATCGGAAAATTCGATCGTCTGCAGCAATTCCCGATGCGCAAAATTACGACGCATGCTCGGAAACAATTCGACGCATGCTCGGAAGCGTTGAACTTAATTTTCTCGGCTCGTCGTCGGGTTGTACGTCACCGCGTTCTTGGCGGTCGAAAGTTCAGAGAACTTTTGTGTGACCGTGTGTATGCAAGCCAAGCTTGAGCGGAATTTTCGTCAGAAAAAACGCCCAAGGTTTTTCCGATGGAAAATCCGACCGTGTGTACGGGGCATTTGTGTAGCAATATGGTTGCATTTAGTGAAGGTACAACATTTAGCAACTTATTGCTACACTTAGTCCCAATTAAATTGCTCTGCTCATTAGTTTTTCTGAAAAGTCCCCTTTCTGGAATAGCTGTACAGACCTGCATGGAAATAAACGGTGTCTCTAATGTGTCTGTTCACCTTCTATATTTATCATAGTATCCACCCTGTATATTTTTGCACATCTATTCCTTGTGTTGTTTGTTCCAGGAAAGCTGTTTATTCTGATTATTCTTTTTCTAAAAATCTGTTGTTACTGAGGATGTAAAATAAAAGGCACTTGTAGACAAAGAATTACATTTTTGGGGTTGTGGGGCTACAGGTTTCACCATGTCATAGTAGAATCGGGGAGGGATTTACTGTAGAACCCATCAAAGTTTGCTTTACTAACAATGAATCCGCCTCTCAGCCAATCAGGTTGCTTGGTCTGTTACCGGTCACCTGATTGGCTCATCAGGCCGCCTGAGAGAGGACAGAAGACATGTAGGACGTGTAGGAGACCACCGCTGACCCGCTCCGAGGCAGGTAAGTGCTGGGCAGCATCTGATGGGGCACAGTAACGGCAATTGATGGGCACACTGGCAGCATCTGATGGGGCACAGTAGCGGAAATTGATGGTCACACTGACAGCATCTGATGGGGCACAGTAGTGGCAATTGATGGGCACACTGGCAGCATTTGATGGGGCACAGTAGCAGCAAATGATGGGCACAATGACAGCATCTGATGGGGCACAATGGCAGCATCTGATGGGGCACAGTAACGGCAATTGAGGGGCACACTGGCAGCATCTGATAAGGGAAAATGTAGCGGCAATTGATGGGCACACTGGCAGCATCTGATGGGGCACAGTAGCGGCAATTGAGGGGCACACTGGCAGCATCTGATGGGGCACACTGGCGGCAATTAATGGGCACAGTGTCAGCAATTGATGGGTGCAGTGGCTGTGTTTGATGGCACAGTGGCGGCAACTTATGGGTACAGTGGCTGCGTTTGATGGCACAGTAGCTGCGTTTGGCACAGTAGCTGCATTTGATGGGCACAGTGGCTACAATTGATGTTTTTTTTCTCCAGTTTGTTTGCACCCCCCCCCCCCCAAAAATGTGAGCACCAGCCGCCACTTATCCCCCACCCCCCCTAACAGATAGCCAATCAGATCATTGGTGTCAGTAGTTACATATCTAAGATTCAAAAAAATGCTCTTTGCTGAAGGAACCCCTGGCAACTTCTGGAGAAACCCTAGGGTTCCATGAAGTCTTGGCTGAGATCGACTGATATAGACCTTCAGGATTTAGCAATGTTTCCTGGATACTGCCTGCAGTCCACTGGCTTATCTTATTGGTTGTGTGGCATTGCACTAAAACGAAACCGCATATTCAAGGTGTACAATGCATGTTTCGATGCACAGTCCATACCTGCACTGTCACCCTACAGGCATGCACCATGTACATTACGGGAATGACACCCGGTAGAATGTTGTTATTTATATTATCTAAGGGTTACATTATTCTGGGAAGCCTGCCAGGGCATAGAATCCCATGCAGAGGAATGTGTCTCCAATTATCTCCCTACTAATTCTTGAAGAGGCATAGGGAGGCCATGCTCTCACAGTGATTGCTGTTACTGGAACACTGTGTGTGGCAGCAGCTGGAGGAATCTGCAGAGAAACAGATGTGTGATATCCCAGTACAGCCTCACCCCTGTGTCCAGGACACACAGCAAGCTGGAGTGAAGTCACACGACATGGAAGAGCTTCAGCCATTTTGTTGTGAGTGGTGTAAACAGGGGACGTCATATGGGGTACTTTGGTGGACCACCTACTCATGGGTCTTCAAACTATGGCCCTCCAGTTGTTCAGGAACTACAATTCCCATCATGCCTAGTCATGTCTGTGAATGTCAGAGTTTTACAATGCCTCATTGGATGTGTAGTTCCGCAACAGCTGGAGGGCCGTAGTTTGAGGATCCCTGCACAACATTGAGGAGGGAAAGCTTGAAGACCTCTCCATTATCCCTTCCTCTTTTAACCACTTAACCCCCGAACCATATTGCTGGTCAAAGACCAGAGCACTTTTTGCGATTCGGCACTGCGTCGCTTTAACTGACAATTGCGCGGTCGTGCGACGTGGCTCCCAAACAAAATTGGCGTCCTTTTTTTCCCACAAATAGAGCTTTCTTTTGGTGGTATTTGATCACCTCTGCGGTTTTTAGTTTTTGCGCTATAAACAAAAATAGAGCGACAATTTTGAAAAAAATGAATATTTTTTTACTTTTTGCTGTAATAAATATCCCCCAAAAATATATAAAAAAAAATATTTTTTTCCTCAGTTTAGGCCGATACGTATTCTTCTACATATTTTTCGTAAAAAAAAATCACAATAAACGTTTTTGGATTGGTTTACACAAAAGTAATAGCGTTTACAAAATAGGGGGTAGTTTTATGGCATTTTTATTAATATTTTTTTTTTACTAGTAATGGCGGCGATCAGCGATTTTTTTGCGGTACTGCAACATTATGGCGGACACTTCGGACACTTTTGACACATTTTTGGGACCATTGGTATTTTTATAGCGATCAGTGCTATAAAAATGCATTGGTTTACTAAAAAAAATGCCACTGGCAGGGAAGGGGTTAACACTAGGGGGCGGGGAAGGGGTTAAGTATGTTCCCTGGGTGTGTTCTAACTGTGGGGGGGGTGGCCTCACTAGGGGAAATGACTGATCGCTGTTCATACATTGTATGAACAGACGGTCAGGCATTTCTCCCCTGACAGGACCGGGAGCTGTGTGTTTACACACACAGCTCCTGGTCCTCGCTCTGTAACGAGCAATCGCGGGTGCCCGGCGGCAATCGCGCCCGCTGGGCATGCGCACAGGAGTCAGGGGCCGCTTAGAGAGCCGACATATAGCTACGTCTTATAGCTGGTCGGCAAGTAGTTAATAAAGTCATATAATCCTGTTAGAGGTGTCAGTACAATAAAACAGGCTTTCGGCCATTGCAGAGGATAAAATTCGATCAACTCCATCTAGAACGTTACTTGAAAAGGTCAATGTGCGCTTAGCGCCTGTAGTGACGGGTGACACCGTGAATCCGTATCCATCATTTTATTCTGCTAACCATCTTGTAGTGAAAGGTGTTTTCATTCAACAACCCGTCTCCTCGGCTGATATCCAGTAGGCCACTTCTATACCTTCCAGAGCCAGCAAACCATTAAATTAGGGTGACCAGACATCCCCGGTTTCCAGGGACAGTCCCCGGATTGAGGACACTGTCCCCGAAACAAGTCTGTCCCCGGTTTTGTCCCCGGATTGGATTTGAACAGGGGCTAGGGCAATTTCTAAGACAGTCAGTGCGGAATAAAAAAAAAAATATCTGAATTACACACCCTCCCCGCTCCGCCTCTTCACTAGCTTAGAGGGGTGTATTTTTTTCACAAGGTTTAGGAGTGTGTCTATGGGAATGTTTGATTATTCTTCCAGAAGTGCATTTGTGAGGTCAGGCACTGATGTTGGAGAGATGGCCTGGCTCGCAGTCTCCGCTCTAATTCATCCCAAAGGTGTTCTATGGAGTTGAGTTGCAGGTCAGTCAAGTTCCTCCACCCCAAACTCGCTCATCCATGTCTTTATGGACCTTGCTTTGTGCACTGTTCCAAATCATTTGGTGGAGGGACGATTATAGTGTGGGGTTGCTTTTCAGGGGCTGGTCTTGGCCCCTTAATTCCAGTGAAGGGAAATGTCAGCATACCAAGACGTTTTGGACAATTTTATGCTTCCAACTTTGTGGGAACAGTTTGGGGACGGCCCCTTCCTGTTCCAACATGACTGAGCACCAGTACACAAAGCAAGGTCCATAAAGACATGGATGAGTGAGTTTGGGGTGGAGGAACTTGACTGGCCTGCATAAAGTCCTGACCTCAAACCCATAGAACACCTTTGGGATGAATTAGAGCGGAGACTGCGATCCAGGTCCTTTCGTCCACATCAGTGCCTGACCTCACAAATGCGCTTCTGTAAGAATGGTCAAACCTTTCCATAGACACACTCCTAAAGTTTGCGGACAGCCTCCCCATAAAGCTTCGTTCGTACACATGGCCAGTTTTCTCTGCAAGAAAACTGCTGGCAGAGCTTTTTGCAGAGAAAACCGGTCCTGTGTATGTTTTCTCGTTGAGAAAACTGCCGGGAATCTCGACGAGAAAAATAGAGTTTTCTCGCCGGGAATCTCGTCGGCCTGTTTCCTGACGAGAAAATTGTGTGTGTGTATGCGGCTACAAGCTTATCTGTCCTCCGGTAAGCCCGCGCATGTTTGATGAGACTTCGACGCATGCATGGTAGCTTCCAAGGGTAGTGTAGGCTGAAGTAAGATGGCGGTGACGGCATTGAATATGACGAGCGCATGCTCGTCGTGTCGATGACGTCACTGCGTTTTTGCCATTCGGCTTTGCAAGAAAAGCTTGCCAGGAATCTCATCGGGAAAACCAACGTTTTTTTACCGACGAGATTCCCGGCCGTGTGTACGAGGCTGAAGAGTTGAAGCTGTTATAGCTGCAAAGGGCGGGGGCCAACTCAGTATTGAACCCTATAGACTAAGACTGGGATGCCATTAAAGTTCATGTCGGTGTAAAGGCAGGTGTCCCAATACTTTTGGTAATATAGTGTGTGTGTATATATATATTTTTTGTTATTTTTTCCCCCCTATCTAATATATACAAATAGGTTTTCTGCAGTGGCTATGGTGTGATGTCATGCTTTCATTTTAGACACAAACAGTGCCGTTTATTGACACGTTGCAGAATACCCATTGTGCTGTGTATGTTTTTGAGTTCTAGGGATACATATCTGCTGTAGACCCCCAAGCTGGCCTCAGACAGAACAGTTCTTGGTGAGAGCAGAGGCTGGCTCCCGTTCAGTGTTTGTGCAGACATTACATCACACAGCAGTATGTATCCTGCAGCTGTATCACATTGCACTGGAAAACGCAACTGTACACAGAGCACAAGGCTGCCCCCTCCTCATACCTGGCCTGCGTTCTGTTTATTTTAATGGGGGGGGGGGTGCATTCATTTATATACACAGGGGGCAGCCGTTTTATGGGGTTTAACAAACAGGTCCCTGGAACCGGTGACAACACTGAGACAGGAAGTACCTCATGCCTTGCAAGGTGGAACAAGTGCCTAGTGGAAGGAAAGTCAGTACTCCTGCATTCTTGTTCAGGGACTCATGCCGCGTACACACGATCATTTTTCGGCATGAAAAAAACGTTGTTTTTCAAAAACGTCTATTAAAATGATCGTGTGTGGGCTTCACATCATTTTTCAGGTTCTGAAAAACGAAAAAAAAAAAAATTCGGACATGCTGCATTTTTTAACGCTGTTTTAAACAATGTCGTTTTTCGGGTTGTAAAAAATGATCGTGTGTCGGCTAAAACGATGTAAAAAAACCTGCGCATGCTCAGAATTAAGTTATGAGACGGGAGCGCTCGTTCTAGTAAAACAACCGTTCATAATGGAGTAAGCACATTCATCACGCAGTAACAGACAAAAAAGCGCGAATCGTCTTTTACTAACACGGAATCAGCTAAAGCAGCCCGAAGGCGAATGGAACTTCCCCTTTAAACTGCCGTCGTACGTGTTGTACGTCACCGCGCTTTGTTCATCATTTTTTAAAAACGATGGTGTGTAGGCAACATGATGAAGTTGGGAAAATGTTGTTTTTTCGACATGCTGAAAAACAACATTTTTTTTCATGCTGAAAAATTATCGTGTGTACGAGGCATGATGCCGCGTACACACGATCATTTTTCAGCATGAAAAAAAAACGTCGTTTTTCAGCATGTCGAAAAAACTAAGTTTTCCCAACTTCATCATTAAAACGATGTTGCCTACACACCATCGTTTTTAAAAAATGATCTAGCAAAGCGCGGTGACGTACAACACGTACGACGGCACTTTAAAGGGGAAGTTCCATTCGCCTTTGGGCTGTTTTAGCTGATTCCGTGTTTTTCAGAACCTGAAAAATGATGTGAAGCCCACACACCAATTTTCCCATCGAGAAAAATGCCGTGACAGCTTTTGGCCGGGAAAACTGGTCGTGTGTATGCTCCATGGCAGTTTTCCCGACAGGAAAACCGCCGGGAATCGTGGCAGGAAAAATTAGAACATGTTCTCTTTTTTCCTGCCGCGATTCCCGGCGGTCTTTTTCCCGGTAGTTTCCCTATGGGAAACACTGCGGTGGAGCATACACACGGCCGGGATTCCTGGCCAAAGCTCTCACCGCAGTTTTCCCGACGGGAAAAACTCTGGTGTGTACACGGGGAAAGTGACCGAGCAGGTTCTCTTATTCCCCCCCGGGATTCCCGGCGGACTTTTTACCGCTGGGAATCCCGATCATGTGTACGGGGCATCAGAAGGTATTGAAATCTAAAGGAAAGAATTTATGATGGGGGGGGGGGGGGTGGACAGACAAGTGGGGACAGACAAGTGGGGCTTCCCCTTTTTGGTGGAGTTCCGCTTTAACCTATGTGTTTTGGGGGCCAACATGATCTTCCTACTACAGTGATTTCCAGCTTCCACGAGAACCCTGGCCAGCTTGGTGGCCTGGATACTTTCCTAAATGTACATAATATAACTGAGTACTAAGATTTATAGGTAAAGTTGATTGGGGGATCAGGAAGGAATTGTTGCCCCTGCTATAGCAAATTGGATCATGCTCTGCTGGGGTTTTTCGCCTTCCTCTGGATCAACTGTGGGTATAGAATTGGGTATATTGGATTGTATGATATTTTTTATTTTATTTATTTTTATGGTTGAACTAGATGGACTTTTTTTAGCTAGATTCAGGTAGAGTTAGGTCGGCGTATCAGTAGATACGCCGACCTAACTCAGAATCTGCGCCGACCTATATTTAAGTGTATTCTCAAACAGAGATACGCTTAACCATATCTAAGATAGGACGGCTTGCGCCGTCCTATCTTAGGTTGCAATATTGAGGCTGGCCGCTAGGTGGCGCTTCCATTGCGGTCGGCGTAGAATATGTAAATCAGTAGATACGCCTATTCATGAACGTACGCCTGGCCGCCGCAGTACATTTACGCCGTTTACGTAACGCATTAGCAGGCCTAAAGTTATTCCATCAAATAGTTGGAATAGTAATGTAAAAGTATGGCCGTCGTTCCCGCTTCGAAATTTGAAATTTTTACGACGTTTGCGTAAGTTGTCCGTGAATAGGGATTTACATCGTTTACGTCCACGTCGTGCGGCGGATTTAGCCGCAATGCACACTGGGAAATGTAGGCGCACGGCGCATGCGCAGTTGCAAAAAAAAATGTCAATCACGTCGGGTCAAGCCTAATTATCATAAAACACGCCCCCTCAGCTAAATTTGATTTAGGCGCCCTTACGCCCGCCCGCTTTAGGCTACGCCGCCGTAAATTAGCAGGCAAGTACATTGTGAATCATATACTTGCCTCGCTAACTTACAGCGGCGTAGCCTAAATGCCTTAAGCTACGCCGCCGCAAGTATGCGCTCGCCATCCTGAATCTAGCTACTTGTCTTTTTTCAACCTGACTAACTATGTAACTATGTAACTCCATATTTGTACTTTTGATCAGATTTGGGATACGGTGTCTAAATAATTCACCAATCCAATAGTCATTGGTATAATGTCACTGGGCATAACTGTGTTTTGGGGTATGAAGCGTTGATAATTTGTCTGTTTTCGTATCTACAGAGTGATCAGAGGAGTAGGAAGGGCATGTGGGGTTGCCCTGGGTCTTGGTATGGGTATATATGGGTGGCGGTATAGTGAGCATGTATGGACAGAGAGCTTGTGTCTGTACTGAACATCAATAGGCGGTGTGTGTACTGAATATCTATAACAGCAGATGGAGCTGGACCGCCGCCAGGATCTGGCATCTATTACAAAGTACTTATAGTGGAACTCTGTCCAAACAGCAAAGTGAACAGTAGGTCATATATACATCAAGAGTTTTATTTGGTAAAAATATTCCGTAATCCCAATCCGAAACATCTTTTAGTAAGGTATAGGTAAGGGAGGTGACACCATTATTCCCAGCCTGCAGCTGTGTGGCTTCCTACGTCAGATCCCTCATTCATAGCCCAATGTACATGCAGGAGCGATTACCCTCTTACCCGGTTTGGTCTGCGCACAGGGTGTGCCAGATGTGCCTGGGCACACCCTAATCACCCCTGTACGGTGCCCCCTATCTCCCCTCTGCAGTACTGCCAGCTTGCCTCCTTACCGGCTGCTGCAGGGAATGTTACAGGATGGAGAGCGGGAGAATAGGGCCAGTAAATATTTAATTTACCGGCCCCTTCCTTTTCTGAATTAGCATAGCGAGCACGGGGAGAAGATGCCAGCAGGTCCGGGACAAGGGGTGGGCAGGAGGGACGGCTGTTCTGGGCACTGTGGAATCATGTGAGGTGGGGGGGGGGGGGTATTTGGGGGTATTTTTTTGCTGGAAGGGGGGATTTGAAGTGTGTGTGGGGGGGGGGGGGGAGATGTATGCTAAGAGGAGAAATTTTAGGGGTAGAAGATTTGTGCACATGCATAGGAGTGACGTCATCCCTTACCAGCCAATCAAGACAGCCAAAGACAGGGAACTGGAGGAAGCCATGGAGAATATGCCAGCAGGTTCGGGACAAGGGGAGGGAAGGAGAGATGGCTGCCCTGGGTACTGTGGTATCATGTGAGGTGGGTTGGGGGGGATTTGGGGGGAATTTTTGCTGGGAGGGGGGATTTGAATTGTGGGGTGGAGAAGATGTGTACTAGGAGGAAAAATTTCAGGGGTATAGGATTTGTGCACATGCATAGGAGTGACATCATCCTGCACCGGCCAATCAAGACAGCCAAAGACAGGCAACTAGAAGAAGCCAGGGAGGAGATGCCAGCATGGCCAGGACAAGGGATGGGCAGGAGGGACGGCTGCCCTGGGCACTTGGGTTAGGGGGGATTTGGGGGGAATTTTTGCTGGGAGGGGGGGTTTCGAAGTGGGGGGGAGAAGGAGATGATATTTTAGGGGTAGAGGATCTGACAGCCACAGGTGCCGGCTGTCAGAACACAATAGCCAATAGCTATATCAGTGGTGGCTAGTGATCAAATTTTTTAAGGGGGCGCAAACAAACTGAAAAAAAAAACATCAATTGCAGCCACTGTGCCTGTCAAACGCAGCTACTGTGCCCATCAATTCCCGCCACTGTGCCCTTAAATGCAGCCACTGTGCCCATGAAATGCAGCCACTGTGCCATCAATTGCAGCTACTGTGCCCATCAAGTGCAGCTAATGTGCCCATCAATTGCCGCCACTGTGCCATCAAGTGCAGCTACTGTACCCATCAATTGCTGACACTGTGCCCATCAATTGCTGACACTGTGCCTATCAGTTGCTGCCAGTGTGCCCATCAATTGCCCCTACTGTGCCAATCAAATGCTGCCAGTGTGCATCCCCGCCGGCCCGGCACTTACCTGTCTCGGTGGGGCAACGGGTCACGGTCCTCTGCGCTCCTCGATGTCTTCTCCCGTCCTCTGCTATGATTGGACGCCTGATAGGCAGCTTCCAATCACAATGCCTGTCATTTCAGCCAATCAGGTGACAGGTAACAGACCCGAGCACCTGATTGGCTGAGAGGCGGTTCAGTGTTAGGAAAGCGATTAATTTGCTTTCCTAACACAACACTGAGTGAACAGCGAACGCACAGCATGGTGTCTGCTGTTCACCCTGTTGGACGCCTATTAGAGCCTATTAGAGCCTGTGGCTCTAATCAGGTGCTTTCAAAAAATACCCCACCGCTGTAATTCAGGTGCCCGAAAAGGGGCCTGGCACATGAATAGGGGGTGGCAGCAGCGACCATACATAGATGCATGCAATGCATGAATCTATCTATTGGTGAGAGAGAGGTGGCAGGAGAGAGGGGGCGGTGGCTGTGCGCCCTTTATGGACTCACCGCCACTGCAGTATATTCATCCGCCTATTCTCTTTAGCGTGGATTGGGACAATCAATTTTTAATCTATAGTTCAGCCCGCTGGACTGAGCAAGAAAAATATTGGCATGTAAGTCAAGCTTTAGATTGTAAGCTCACTGGGTCAGGGACCGATGCTAATGGACAGTATGCAGCAAAGTACTGTTTAAATTTGCGTTATATAAATAACTGCAATAAATAAACAGTAGTAGCTGGATTCAGGTACAGTTACGACGGCGTATCAGTAAATACGCCGTCGTAACTCCGAATCCGCGCCGTCGTATATTTAAGCGTATGCTCAAACTGAGATACGCTTAAATGTTGCTAAGATACGACCGGCGTAAGTCTCCTACGCCGTCGTATCTTAGCTGTCTATTTACGCTGCCCGCTAGGGGCGTGTACGCTGATCTACGCCTAGAATATGTAAATCAGCTAGATACGCCTATTCACGAAGGTACGCCCGGCCATCGCAGTAAAGATATGCCGTTTACGTAAGGCGCTTTCAGGCGTAAAGATAAATCACCAAAAAGATGGTGCAGTCAATGTTAAGTATGGACGTCGGAACCGCATCCAATTTTTCACGTTTTACGTTGTTTGCGTAACTCGTTTGTGAATGGGGCTGGGCTTAAGTTACGTTCACGCCGAAAGCATTGACTTTTTGCGACGTGATTCGGAGCATGCGCACTGGGATACGTCAAAGGACGGCGCATGCGCCGTTCGTTCAAAGCGTCATTTACGTGAGGTCACGAATAATTTCCATAAAACACGCCCACCTCTTCTACATTTGAATTAGGCGGGCTCACGCCGGCCAATTTACGCTACGCCGCCGCAACTTAAGGAGCAAGTGCTTTGTGAATACTGCACTTGCCTCTTTAACTTGCGACGCCGTAGCGTAAATAACATACGTTACGCCCGCACAAAGTTAAGCCGCCGTACGTGAATCTACCTATAGGTGGGTAAAAGGCACAAAAATATTTTTTTTTGCATGTAAAGTGTTTTTTCTTGAGGGGTGCTGAAATAGCGAATATTGTGGCGAAAAAAAATAATTGCTCAAAGGTATCCCTCCCTTATCAGTGTGCGAAAGTTGTGTATGCCTGTCCTGTCACTCAATATCCCAATCAGCGGCCTTGATTTCCCATATGTTTCCCAGCTCCACCTCTCCAACTACACGTTATTGTTCCCCCCGCAGAGTGACGCTCCCCCTGCCTGTTGTCCCCTCTCATCTCTTGGCCTTGCTCCCCTCTCCGTCCCCCTTTAATTGCTCCTTCCTTCTATGCTGGCTTCACTCTCTGTGTTTATTTGATAATAATATCCCCCAGGGACGCCCAGGTCCCTTTGTGCGCAGATCTGCACCCTGTCACACGCTTGTCACACCATCACCCGGCTGTTTCAGGCTATGATCTCCCGTGAAATCCCAGACACAATTGCTGGTGTCACAGAGTGAAGGAGAAGAGTCAGGGGTCAGATCGGTCACACTGGGAGAATATGCCCCAGATCAGGAGGGGAGAGGAGGGGGGGGGGGGCGCGAACTGAGAAACGGGCCAAAAGAATGAGATCTTGGTTGCCCACTATGGCTACCAACTGCACAGGAGAGATGGCGGCTGGCTAACCTATGTTTGACTTCAACCACGGCAAGAATAAAGGGGCTCATTCATGCCGACTGGAGGAAAGGAGAAGTGGAGGCTTTGCCCTTTTCATTAAAAAAAATCACCCCTTGCAGCGGGAAAGGGCTTAATACTCATTTAGGCTCGGTTCACATTGCTGCGACATGAGATCTGACTTGTGAGACCCCCAAGTCGTAAGTTACGAAAACTCGAGACGCGCCTTATCTGCCGGGGGGGAAGTTTTTCTCAGGCACGTCAATCATCTGGGCGAAGTCCCAGATGACATTGCGCCACTGCATAGGAACACCTACTCCCGCGGGAGCTAGTACCTGGAAGCCAGGTGAAAAATAGCGATAATACCGTATGTACACCCCCAAAAAATGTTTGTTTGAGGTATACAGAATGTAATGTTATATACTTGTTTTTTGGGTGAACCTCCGCTTAAAGTTGTTGTAAACGTTATTTAAAAAATCATGGGGTAGATTCACGTAGAATGGCGCATGTTTGTGCGGGCGTAACGTATCCTATTTACGTTACGCCTCCGCAACTTTTACAGGCAAGTGCCGTATTCTCAAAAGAAAGTTGCGGCGGCGTAGCGTAAATAGGCCGGCGTAAGCCCGCCTAATTCAAATTGTGAAAAGGTGGGCGTGTGTTATGTAAATTAACCCTGACCCGACGTGATTTACGTTTTTCACGAACGGCGCATTGCGTCGTCCGTGGAATATCCCAGTGTGCATTGCTCCAAAGTACGCCGCAAGGACGTCATTGGTTTCGACGGGAACGTAAATGACGTCCAGCCCCATTCACGGTCGACTTACACAAACAACGTAAATTTTTCAAATTTCGTCACAGAAATGACGGCCACACTTAACATTGGTACGCCGCATATACGCCTCATATAGCAGGGGTAACTTTACGCCGGAAAAAGTCTAACGTAAACGGCGTAACTGTACTGCGTCGGCCAACATTTTTTTTATTGATGTCTCAATGGTTACAGAGATGCAGTCATTTGTGTCATTTATATCTGTCTAAAGTTCAGAAGTGTCTGATCAGTGTGAATGTGCTGCCAGTCTAATACCCTCCTTCCCAGTCACATGCACAGTCAGCCCAGAGAACCACAAGACCACTACAAATTGGGATACAACTGGAGGGGGAGGGGGAGGATTAAAGATTTTACGCATGCCTGGATTTTTGCACGCCAGGTCTTTATAAATATAGAAGGATGTGAAGAGTATAAGTACTTTAAAGTGTTACTAAACCCAGGACTCTGCATTCACGATATCTGGTCTCCTACAGCACACAGGACATGGGAATGCAATTAAAAGTAAATATAAACTGCTAAATACCTTTTATCATCAGCAGTATAAAGCAGTCTTGTGACTTCTGTCAGTGCCTGGTGAAGCTTGTAGGAGGAGTTTTCATACTGCACCGAGCTGTCTCATGACCCTCTGTCTGGACAGTGCTGATTGGCCCTGTGCCGACCACATGCACTCTGGAAATAAAAAAATAAAAAACTCTCTAGCAATGCACACCAAACTGAGCATGTGCAGCCTGACTCCAAAGACTCAGACTTATCTGGACTTGTCCATGAGGACAGTGCAGGGAGGGGAGGATCTGTGCAGACAGGATCAAACAGCCTTTTTTACACAATGCAGAGGATTAACCTCTTAGGTTCCACATTGAGTATAACAAGCATGCTTTACTGCAGTGGTCATCAACCCTGCCCTACAGGGCCCACTAACAGGCCAGGTTTTATGTATTACCTTGGGGAGATGCAGTCTAGAATACTGCAATCACTGAGCAGCAAATTATATCACCTGTTATGTATTTCAGTTATCTTGCAAACCTGACCTGTTCGTGGGCCCTGTAGGGCAGGGTTGATGACCACTGTTACTGCATATGCAGACTGATTATACTGTTGTGGGTTTAGTAATACTTCAAGGATTTTTTTTTATTAGAAGTAAGGCCCCTTTCACATGGGGCGGATCAGTGATGATCCGCCCCGTGAACCTCCGCTTGCTCAGCGGGGATCGCTCAGTTGATCCCCGATGAGCCGGCGGATGACAGGGCGGTCCCCGCACACTGTGCAGGGACCACCCTGTCTTTCCTCCGCTCTCCCCTATGGGGGGATCGGATGAGCACAGACTGTCTGTACATGTTCACCCGATCCGATCCGCCAGACCGATGGAAAAGTAGGTTTTTCCTCCGTCACACTTTGGCGGGTCGGATGTCAGCGGGCATGTCACCGCACGCACGCCATAAAGCGGCGATCTCGGATGTTTTTCTGAAGCCTGTCTTTGCCAGAAAACCTGTAAGTGGCGCTTATATGCGCTTGATAAATTTATGCCCAACTATGAGTTTTCTTTCATTCTGTTTTCCATTGGTGGAATGTTGCATATCCATCCTGCTATAAAGTATTTCCTTGGAAAGAGTCTATATGAGGAACCATTCTACACACACCCAGATCTTTTGATTACTGCTTTATATGATCTCAGACTGCGAAGCTGAGGATCCATTATTTCTGGTGAGTGGAGTCACCGAAGGGGGAGCACTTTATTTCTGTGGAAACACCGGAGTATAAATTGTTTCACCGATTATTGAAGCACTGAAGTGCATTACAATTGTGGAGGCATTGGAGTATATTTTCCACTGATTATTGAGGCACTGTAGCACTTTACAAATTGCTATATTGTTGTTTTTTATTTTTGTTACAAATATATTGATGTATATTGTGTACCCAGCACTAGGACACATTGGGCTAGATTCACAGAGAGTTATGCCGGCGTATCATTAGATACGCCGTCGTAACTCTGAATCTACGCCGTCGTAAATTTACGCGTATTCTGGAAACCAGATATGCTTAAATTAAGCTAAGTTGCGAGCGGCGTAAGTTTCCTACGCCGTCGTATCTTAGGGTGCATATTTACGCTGGCCGCTAGGTGGCGCTTCCGTCGATTTCAGCGTAGAATATGCAAATGAGCTGGATACGCCGATTCAGAAACGTACGGCGGATTTTTTTACGTCGTTTGCGTAAGGCTTTTTCCGGCGTAGCGTTACTCCTGCTATATGAGGCATAGCCAATGTTAAGTATGGACGTCGTTCCCGTGTCGAATTTTGAAAATGTTACGTCGTTTGCGTAAGTCGTTCGCGAATAGGGCTTTGCGTAAATTACGTTCACGTCGAAAGCATTGACTATTTGCGACGTGATTAGGAGCATGCGCACTGGGATACGTTCACGGCCGGCGCATGCACCATTCGTGAGAAACGTCATTTACGTGGGGTCATGTTTTATTTACATAAAACACGCCCACCTCTTGACAATTTGAATTTGCGCACTTACGCCGGCAGATTTACGCTTCGCCCCTGCAACTTACGGAGCAAGTGCTTTGTGAATACTGTACTTGCCTCTCTAAATTGTGGCGGCGTAGCGTAAATAACATACGCTACACCCGCACAAATTTACGTCGCCGTACCTGAATCTAGCCCTTATTGTTTAACCACTTCCATACCGGACCTATTCTGGCACTTCTCTCCTGCATGTAAAAATCATTCTTCTTTCCTATAAAATTGCTCAGAACCCCCAAACATGATATATGTTTTTTTTTAGCAGACACCCTAGGGAATAAAATGTCATTGCAACTTTTTATCTTGCGCCGTATTTGCGCAATCATTTTTCAAACTCCTTTTTTTGAAACAAAAAACGTTTTCATTGAATTAAAAAATAACAAAACAGTAAAGTTAGCCGAATTTTTTTTGGTATAATGTGAAAGATGATGTTACGCCAAGTAAATAGATACCTAACATGTCACGCTTTAAAATTCCGCACACTCGTGGAATGGGGCCAAACTTTGGTGCTTAAAAATCTCCATAGGCGACGCTTTCATTTTTTTACAGGTTACCAGTTTAGGGTTATAGAGGAGGTCTAGTGCTAGAATTGTTGCTGGCGCTCTAATGCACGTGGCGATACCTCACATGTGTGGTTTGAACAGTGTTTACATATGCGGACACGACTTCCGTATGCATTTTCTTTGCTGCGCAAGCTCTTAGGGACGGGGCACTTTAAAAAACGTTTTTTTCTTATTTATTTAAAAAAAAAATTGCATTGGGTTTTAAAAAAAAAAAATTTGATCACTTTTATTGCTGTCACAAGAAATGAAAACATCCCTTGTGACAGTAATACCGCGTACACACGATCATTTTTCAGCATGTCTAAAAAACGACGTTTCCCCAACTTTATCATTAAAACGACGTTGCTCACACACCATCATTTAAAAAAAATGATCTAGCAAAGCGCGGTGACGTACACCACGTACGACGGCACTCTAAAGGGGAAGTTCCATTCGCCTTTGGGCTGTATTAGCTGATTCCGTGTTAGTAAAAGACGATTCGCGCTTTTCTCTCTGTTACAGCGTGATGAATGTGCTTACTCCATTATGAACGGTAGTTTTACCAGAACGAGCGCTCCCGTTTTATAACTTGCTTCTGAGAATGCGCAGGTTTTTTTAGTCGTTTTAGCCCACACACGATAATTTTTTTACAACCCGAAAAACGTCATAGTTTAAAACGACGTTAAAAAATGCAGCATGTTCAAATTTTTCGTTTTTCAGAACCTGAAAAATTATGTGAAGCCCACACACGATCGTTTTAACCGGTTACCGACCGCCCACTGTATATATACGTCCTGTTTTTAAAGATGGATATCTCGGTAACGGCAGCAGCTGCTGCCACAACCGAGATACCCATCTCTTCAGTGAGCGGTCCGGTAAACGATAATGGCGGTCTCCGCGGTGGATTCGCCGCGAGATCACCGTTATCGGTGGCGGGAGAGGGGCCCCCCCCTCCCGCCGCTCTCGACGGCTCCGGTAAGCGGCGGAGGCGATCGAGTGCTGCTTCCTAGTGAGTGAGGATGGGAGTGAGGGCAAGATGGCCCCCACCCGTCCTCATAGCACTGCTGGGCAGAAGTGACGTCAAAACGTCAGTCCCGCCCAGCGTCTTAAAGAGACAATTTTTTTGTTGTCATTTTTTTAAATGACAAATTTTTCTTTTTTTTATTTTTTTTTATTGCATTTTACTCTTTTTGACCCCAGATCTCATATTTAAGAGGACCTGTCATGCTTTTTTCTATTACAAGGGATGTTTACATTCCCTGTAATAGGAATAAAAGTGATATATTTTTTTTTTATTTCAGTGTAAAAAATTATAAAATCAATAAAAATAAATAACAAAACGAAAAAAAATTTTTTTAAAGCCCCCCGTCCTGACAAGCTCGCGTGCAGAAGCGAACGCATACGCGAGTAGCGCCCGCATATGAAAACGGTGTTTAAACCACACAAGTGAGGATCGATAGAGCGAGAGCAATAATTCTAGCCCTAGACCTACTCTGTAGCTCAAAAAATGCAACCTATAGAATTTTTTAAACGTCGCCTATCGAGATTTTTAAGGGTAAAAGTTTGACGCCATGCCACGAGCAGGCGCAATTTTTAAGCGTGACATGTTGGGTATCATTTTACTCGGCGTAACATTATCTTTCACAATATATAAAAAAATTGGGCCAAATTTATTGTTGTCTTATTTTTTAATTCAAAAAAGTGATTTTTTTCCAAAAAAAGTGCGCTTGTAAGACTGCTGCGCAAATATGGTGTGACAAAAAGTATTGCAATGACCGCCATTTTATTCTCTAGGGTGTTAGAAAAAATATATATAATTTTTGGGGGTTTTAAGTAATTTTCTAGCAAAAAAAAAATGTTTTAGTCTTGTAAACGCCGAATCTGAAAAACAGGCTCAGGGGTTAAGTGGTTAATTTAAATGACGTTTTTGAAAAACGACGTTTTTTTCATGCTGAAAAATGATCGTGTGTACGCCTGGCGCTGGGTCATTTTCTACTTCCACAGGCCAGGCCCCCCTGAAGCCTGATGGACAGCCACTTGGCCCTTTATTTATAAAGTTTGAAGACCCCGATGTACACCAACACATTTTTCACAAAATGCACGATTACAAATGTGCGTCACTAGTGCTACCTCAGTGCCCTTTTCTACTCAAATGAAACAACATTCTACGTATCAATATATAATCAGCAACACTATAATCACGACTCTCACGTCACGACGCTCCATGAAGCCTCAGCGCTGGCCCCGGGCGAACTGGTGGTGAGTGTTGAGTAATGGAGCTTGGAGAACATTAGAAGTCTGGCACGCTGTATATGACACATATGATGCTTCAATCTATTCATTCCTGTGAGTGGTTTGAAACGGAATTTCATAAATAGAATTTTTCAGAAAAGGTAGCATTCTCTGTTTTTGCTGCTGACATCTTCTGTTCTTTGGGTCTGGCGTTATTGACTATCTTGATTTTCCGCCTGAAGAAGATGTATGAACACGGGATTTCATTTATCCTGGCACCCCACAGATGCCCGGATTATACACTAACTAAACTAATGCCCAGCTTCAGCAATAAAATCCTGCCTGCCAGCAATGCTTTCTAAATAAAGTCCTTAGTTTCATTATAACTGGCACGCATAGGCGTGCGTCTGGGGTGTGCCAGACGTGCCTGGGCACACCCTAATCACTCTGTGCAGTTCAGATTCCGCCTACTGTCTGGGCCCGCCCCTTGTTGCGCCCCTCCGTAGTGCTGCTGGCTTCCCTCCTCTCCACCCAGGGATGTTTCAGAATGGAGAGTGAACGAAGGTGCTGAGTTAATATGTTATTTACCAGCTCCTTCCTTTTTAAAAAAAAAAACACAGTGAACACACTCACTCACTGGGCCAGATTCAGATAGGTTAGCGGATCTTTAGATCCGCATAACCTATCTGATTTAAGATCCGCCGCCGCAAGTTTTTGAGGTAAGTGGTTAATTCACAAAACACTCACCTCAAAACTTGCGGCGGCGTATCGTAAATCCCCCGGCGGAATTCAAATCCCGCGGCTAGGGGGTGTGTAGTATTTAAATCAGGCGCGTTCCCGCGCCGATCGAACAGCGCATGCGCCGTCCGGAAATTTTTCCAGCGTGCATTGCTCCAAATGACATCGCAAGGACGTCATTGGTTTCGACGTTTACGTAAATTACGTCCATCCGTATGCGCGAACGACTTACGCAAACGACGTAAAAAAATCTAATTTCGGCGCGGGAACAACGGCCATACTTACCACCAAATTTTTTTTTATTATAAGTCAGCAGCTACAAATACTGCATCTGCTGAGTTTTAATATATGGACACTTACCTGTCCTGGGCGCCTGCGATGTCGGCACTCGAAGCATATCTGTCCCTCGGCCGTCATCTTCGGTAAGGGAATCAGGAAGGGGCTTCACTTCCTGGTTCCCTACTGCACAAGCGCGAGTCGTGCTGCTCGATCCCACTGGTCCTCGCTGTCTTCTGGGACCTGTGTGTCTCCCAGAAGACAGCGGGGGACGGAGTAAGCGCCGGACGTGGCGTAGGTCACCGCGGTGATCTATGCCCGGAAGTGGGAGAAAATACCTGTATTACACAGGCAGTGCAGATCCTGACCTCCCTGGGGCCCTGAGAAGCGGGGTGAGGGGCCGAAAATGACTTCTCACCAGGCGGGGCCTCTAGTAATTTGGGGGGCCCTCCGCAGCTTTGCGGGGCCCTAAGCGGCTTGCATAGTGAGCCTATAGGGCGGATCGGCTCTGTACACAGGTATCTGCTCCCCCCCCCCCCTGAAAGGTGCCAAATGTGACACCGGAGGGGAGGAGGATTCCGAAAATCTGAAGTTCCATTTTTGGGTGGAACTCCGCTTTAAGGCCCAGTTTCACAAAGAGTTACGCCGGCGTATCAGTAGATACACCGACAAAACTCCGAATCTAAGCCCGTCGTATGTTTAAGTGCATGCCTCCTACCCGGCTCATTTGAATTAGGCGGGCTTGCGCCGGGGGATTTACGCTACGCCACCACAACTTTACAGGCAAGTTCTTTGTGAATAAAGCACTTGCCTGTAAAACTTGCGGCGGCATAACGTAAATGACATACGTTACACCGCCGCAGTTTTACGCCCATCTACGAGAATCTGGGCCTAAGTATTTCTCTGGGGTAAAAAGGTTGAGAATGGCAGCATGCTGAGAGCAGGACTGGGCAAAAATAGTCGGAAATCAGCAGACCTTCACTGTTAACAGCTCTTGAGGACAAGTCCATCAGCCAATAACTAGTGTTAAAGCGGATCTCCACTCTAAAGTGGAGTCCCGCTGATCGGAACCCTCCCCCCCTCCGGTGTCACATTTGACACCTTTCAGGGGGGAGGGGGGTGCAGATACCTGTCTACAGACAGGTATCTGCACCCACTTCCGGCCCTACGATACGGGCAAAGGACGGGTTTTTTCCTTCCTTCCCGTCCGTCCCCCGTTGTATGCTGGGAACACTCGGCTCCCAGCACACAGCGGGAGCCAATCGGTGGGCGCAGCGCGACTCGCGCATGCGCCGTAGGGAACCGGGCAGTGAAGCCGGAGCGCTTCACTTCCTGGTTCCCTCACCGAGGATGGAGGGGGGAGCAGCAGGGTGACGAGCGATCGGCTCGTCATCTGCTGCGATCGGCGCTGGACTCCAGGACAGGTAAGTGTCCTTATATTAAAAGTCAGCAGCTGCAGTATTTGTAGCTGCTGGCTTTTAATATATTTTTCCCGTGGCACATCCGCTTTAACTTCATACAATACTGGTGTTGAGAGTGTCTGTCGGGTGCTTAGACAAGAATACTCCTAGTATTTGTATGGGCATGTCTATGTGATGAACTATACAGAAGAAAAAACAGGAGACAGAAGACAAAAAAAAATAATTTAGTGGTTAGACAATGAGGATACGTCATTAAAATGCCTTATGGATGGCAGAGGTCAAAGGAGAATGGGCATGTAATAGAATGTATAAATAACTGACTCTATTTTATTTAAGTAGAAATTAACTTTTCAATATGTGTTTTGACATAATTAGCTTAACCACTTCCATACCGGGCACTTACGCACCTTCCCGCCCAAGCCAATTTTCAGCTTTCAGCGCTGTCGCACTTTGAATGGCAATTGCGCGGTCATGCTACACTGTACCCAAACAAAATTGGCGTCCTTTTTCCCCCACAAATAGAGCTTTCTTTTGGTGGTATTTGATCACCTCTGCAAAAAAATTTTTGCGCAACAACTAAAAAAAAGACTTTTGAAAAAACGTTTTTTTTTTCTGTTATTTTTTTTGTAAATAAGTAAGTTTTCTCTTTCAATTAAGGGCACTGATATGGCGGCACTAATGGGCACCGATGAGGTGGCACTGATGGACAGCGATGATGTATAAGACGATCCCTGCTTTTTGGATTTTGGCTGCATATGTGGGGGACATGGCTGCATATGGGGGGACATGGCTGCATATGTGGGAGACATGGCTGCATATGTGGGGGACATGGCTACATATGGGGGGGACATGGCTGCATATATGGGGGACATGGCTGCATATGTGGGGGACATGGCTGCATATGTGGGGGACATGGCTGCATATGTGGGGGACATGGCTGCATCTGTGGGGGACATGGCTGCATATGTGGGGGACATGGCTGCATATGTGGGGGACATGGCTGCATCTGTGGGGGACATGGCTGCATCTGTGGGGGACATCGCTGCATTTGTGGGGGACATGGCTGCATATGAAGGGGACATGGCTGCATATGAAGGGGACATGGCTGCATCTGTGGGGGACATGGCTGCATTCGTTGGGGACATCGCTGCATTTGGGGACACATTTAAAAAAAGTATCGGTATTCGGTATCGGCGAGTACTTGAAAAAAGTATCGGTACTTGTACTCAGTCCTAAAAAAGTGGTATCGGGACAACCCTGATATATATATATATATATATATATATATATATATTTTTTTTTTTTTTAAATGAAAGGAAATCTTTCTATTTCCAAATTGTGTTCTCAAAGTGGTACTTTTATATTCCTTTATTTTAGATGATTACAACATACTTTGTTCTTCCTCAAATTTTGTCCAGACTGAACAGTACTGTTACTCAAATGCAAATTTTGTCTTTTTTTTTTGTCAGAAGTGAACAGCTGAGCCCTCACCTCCCACCACTACCCATGGTTGTTAACCTGCTCTAAAGAGATCAGTGACCATCCAAGGAAGGGCAAAGGAGTCTTTTATGTGCAGGCTGCTAAAAGCCCTTTCACACCAGCAGACCGATCCGGTCCACCTGTCCGTTTTTCAGGCGGAACCCGACCCGTTATTTATGTACAGAGTTACACGAACGCGCAATTGTCAGTTAACCACATCCTGCCCGCAGTACATTATATGACGTCCTTGACATTCAGGGGGGGATATCTGAATGAAGGGTGCAGTTACAGGCATCATTCAGATATTATTATTTTCTACCGGATTCTGCGCACCATAAGAATGATCATAGTGGCAGTTCCGCCGCTTGATCGTTCTTACAGACGATGGGAGGGGACGTTCCCCCCTCCCGCCGCCATCCGATGCTTCTCCGGGCTCTCCCGTGCCATCAGAGACCCGGAGAAAGAATCGTCCGCCACCGGATGACGACCATAGAGATTTCCGGTGACCACATGGTCACCAGTCATCTTTATGACTGTCAGAGGCCCGGGCGCGAAGTTATGACTTCACGTCCGGGACACGGATGTAAACAAAGCCGCAATCGCAGCTGTCAGCATGAGATTGATAAAAAAAAATAATTGATCTCATGCTTTCCAGCCTGGAGGAGGGATGTGGGGTCTTATTGACCCCGCATCTCTACATAAAGAGGACCTGTCACGATAGATTGCTATAACAAGGGATGTTTACATTCCTTGTAATAGGAATAAAAGTGATCAAAATAAATAAGAAGTAAAAGTACATGTAAAATAAAAAGATTTTCAAAAAAAAAAAAAAAGTACGTGTAAAAGTAAAAAAAATAAAGTAAAAAATAAAAATGTTACCGGTAGGTCACGCTCAGAAGTGAACACACACGTAAGTTCCGTACACATATGTAAACGCTGTTCAAACCACACATGTGAGGTATTGCCGCTTGAGTGTAATAATTCTGGCACTAGACCACCTCTGTAACTCTAAACTGGTAACCTGTAAAAAAAAAAAAAAAAAAAAAAAAGCATCGTCTATGGAGATTTTTAGGTACCAAAGTTTGGCGCCATTCCATGAGTGTGCGCAATTTTAAAGCGTGACATGTTGGGTATCTACCGTATTTATCGGGGTATAGCGCGCTCCCGCGTATAGCGGGACAGCACCCCTGAAGTTGCCCCGAAATCCTGTGGAAAAAGATTTTTTGTACTTACAGTTTTGGTGTCTTGCGCGGCGTCCATCGTCGGCCTCGTTGGGTCCGGCGTCCGTCTGCGGCTTCGGGTGTCCTCTTCGTCGGGTCCGGCGTCCTTCTGCGGCATCCTCGCGTCCTCCCTGCTCGTTTCCCGCGCCGAGTTTGAATACTGCGCCGACATATACAGAGCGCAGTACACTCGTGCATAGTCGGGCAGGCTCGGCTACTCTCACGCTGACGTCCTGTACGTCCAGAACGTCAGCGCGAGAGAAGCCGAGACTGCCCGACAATACACGAGTGTACTGCGCTCGGTATATGTCGGCGCAGTATTCAAACTCGGCGCGGGTAAGCGGGTATCAGCGTATATCGCGCACCCACGATTTTGCCCTGATGTTCAGGGCAAAAAAGTGTGCGGTATACGCCGATAAACACGGTATTTACTCGGAATAACATAATCTTCCACATTAAACAAAAAAATTGGGCTGACTTTACTGTTTTGTTATTTTTAAATACATGAAAAAAGGCGTTTGAATAATGATTGCGAAAATACCGTGTGAGATAAAAAATTGCAATGACCGTCATTTTATCCCTTAGGGTGTCTGCTAAAAAAATTCTATAAAATGTTTGGGGGTTCTGAGTTACTTTCTAGCAAAACAATTATGATTTTTACATGTACTGTAGGAGAGGAGTGCCAGAATTGCCCCGGTATGGAAGTGGTTAAAGCAACGCAGTGCCGTATCACAAAAAAACGGCCTGGTGAGGAAGTGGGGGGCAAACCTTCAGGAGGTGAAGCGGTTAAGAAACAACCAGACTTATTTCACATCAGTGCCGCTCGCGGTCTAGAAGTCTCTCTGTCATTGACGAAGTATGAATGTCACGGACTGTATAAAAACCAGCCCAATTTGTAGACCGTATTCGTCTTATGCCAACAGCACAGTCTGGACGCGATACGATAAATTTCACGCCGTCTCTATATAGAAGCTACATTCACACCACGTGTTTCGCTCCATGATACAGCTGTTCTCTGTTATGGGACCTTTTTTTAAAGTGTCCTTTTTGTGCAGCTGTCCCCCCCCCCCTCCCTATCTTGGCCTCTATTACAGTAAATCAGCCTTCAGCATGGATAAGTAGGATCACCGATTTGGATTGGTAATTACTCCCCATCCCCTCCTGTGCTGTGGTATCTGGTATGGTTACAAGTCATGTGAAGAATGCAATTTATTAATACGCAGGCATATAAATACTTTCCAGTTACTATATCCATCCTCTCCATATATTTATGACTACTGCCTGTTTTGAGTGTTAAGCCTCTCTCTGCAATTTTAGTCATGTTTTACACGAAGGAACAAACATGTTAAATCGCCGCTAAATTGCAGCTGTCTGCGCATATTCCTTCCTTTTCTCAGACACACAGACAAACACACCGCCAATTGCTCCGTACCAATTGTAAGACATGCACTAGCAAGGTATTTGGTAAAGAGGGTCATGTGATCGCTCTCATCAACTGCCACTATGAACCTAAAGTGTATCTAAACCTAAAAGCAAACATGTAATATGTTGCAGCATACTAAACCTTAAATATGGTGGTGCTCAAGAGCTGATAAACCACGTTGTTTCGTATGTATTAAGAGAGGTATGGACTCCAGAGACAGAGATATCATTTTGCCCCTGTATAAATCATTAGTAAGACCTCATCTGGAATATGCAGTTCAGTTTTGGGCCCCAGTTCTCAAAAAGGATATCGGAGAACTGGAGAAAGTGCAGAGAAGGGCAACCAAACTTATAAGAGGAATGGAGGAGCTCAGCTATGAGGAAAGATTAGAAGAACTACCGTATTTATCGGCGTATATCGCGCACTTTTTTGCCCTGAAAATCAGGGCAAAATCGTGGGTGCGCGATATACGCCGATACCCGCTTTTCCGCGCCGAGTTTTGAATACTGCGCCGACATATACCGAGCGCAGTACACTCGGGTATAGTCGGCCAATCTCAGCTTCTTCCGTGCTCACGTCCTGGACGTACAGGACGTGAGCGCGACAGTTGCCAAGCCTGCCCGAGTGTACTGCGCTCGGTATATGCTGGCGCAGTATTCAAAACTCGGCGCGGGAAACGAGCGGGAAGGACGCGAGGATGCCGGACCCGACGAAGAGGACACCCGAAGCTGCAGACGGACGCCGGATTCGCCGATGGACGCCGCGCAAGACACCAAAACTGTAAGTAACCTAAAGTTGGGGAATTGGGGGCAACTTTAGGGGTGCGCGCTATACGCGGGAGCGCGCTATACCCCGATAAATACGGTACATTTATTCACTCTTGAGAAGAGGAGAATAAGGGGGGATATGATCAACATGTACAAATATATAAGGGGTCCGTATAGTGAACTTGGTGTTGAGTTATTCACTTTACGGTCAACCCTGAGGACAAGAGGGCACTCTCTACATCTAGAGGTAAATAGATTTTATCTCCAAATACAGAAAGGTTTCTTCACAGCAAGAGCTGTGAAAATGTGGAACAGACTCCCTCCAGACGTGGTTCTGGCCAGCTCAGTAGATTGCTTTAAGAAAGGTCTGGATTCTTTCCTAAATGTACAGAATATAACGGAGTACTAAGATTTGTAGGTAAAGTTGATCCGGGGAAAATCCAATTGCCTCTCAGGGGGATCAGGAAGGATTTTTTTCCCCTGCTGCAGCAAATGCTCTGCTGGGGTTTTTTGCCTTCCTCTGGATCAACTGTGGGTATGGAGTTGGGTGTATGGGATTGCATTGTGTTTTTTATTTTGTTTGTTTATTTATTTTGTTTTTTTATTTTTATTTTTTTTGTGGTTGAACTGGATGGACTTGTGTCTTTTTTCAACCTGACTAACTATGTAACTATGTATGCAAGAAAAGTTCACGACCAACGCCCTTCGGACAAAAGTCCTACGCTTTGTCCGCGGAAAATCCGAGCGTGTGTATGAGGCTTAAAGGGGTTGTAAAGGTACAATTTTTTTTTCCTAAATAGCTTCCTTTACCTTAGTGCAGTCCTCCCTCACTTACCTCATCCTTCCATTTTGCTTTTAAATGTCCTTATTTCTTCTGAGAAATTTCTGTTCTTCTGTCTGTAACTCCACACAGTAATGCAAGGCTTTCTCCCTGGTGTGGAGTGTCGTGCTCGCACCCTCCCTTGGACTACAGGAGAGTCAGGACGCTCTCTACGTTGCAGATAGAGAAAGGAGCTGTGTGTTAGTGGGCGTCCTGACTCTCATGTAGTCCAAGGGCGGGGGCGAGCACGACACTCCTGTACTTCCAGGACGTGACTGCGAGAGGAGCCGAGCCTGCCCGACTATACACGAGTGTACTGCGCTCGGTATATGCCGGCGCAGTAGTTCAAACTCAGCGCCGGAAGCGGGTATTTGCGTATATCACGCACCCACGATTTTGCCCTGAATTTCAGGGCAAAAAAGTGTGCGGAATACACCGATAAATACGGTAAATCATAACAAAAGATTGTAATTCAGCTTTTAGTTGGGCTCAGGGCCGATCCTAGGCAGGGTGCACAGGGTGCTCCGAACCCAGGCGCCGCAGAGGTGGGGACACCGTAGCTCCAAAGTGCTCCCCTCCCTCCTCCTTGTCTGTGTCCAGAGGCGGAGCGCATGTAGCGGGTGCTGCGGTTCCCCATCCCGCTTGCTCTCTCCGCTGGCAACTGACAAGAGCGCATACCTCCCGCTGTCCTCGGAACCTGGGTTTGGTACCACAGCGGAGCATAGTACTAGAACACGTTCTGGTACTAGGCTTCACTAATTAATTCTGTCCGGTGTGAATGGAGCAGTCTCCTTTCTGCCCCGCCCCCTCTGCGTGTGTCGGCTCTTTTCCCATAGGCGGTGTGATGAGAGGCTTCTGGGTTGGCTGGAGCTGCTGCCAATCATCCCATGCACTTCCAGAAATGCTCTCAGAGTGCCACCCTCCAAGTAACCAAAGATGCCACGTATGCCCCGCCCCCCTGTAATGTGCTTCTGCTCCCAGCACGCCCGAGCTACATGGATCTATTGGACAAGTACTGATCTATGGGGACACCTGATGTGGGGGGCTCTGATAGGGACACCTGATGTGGGGGGCTCTGATGGTGGACCCTAATGAAGACTTCTTAGGGAAGCATCTCTGTGTTTAAGTCATAGCCATAGAAACATTTGTAAAGGGGAGGAGTTAGTGAGATGACCATGCCCATGTGGGGGGCCCCAGAAATCTTTCTGCACCCAGGCGTCTGTGACCCTAGGATCAGCCCTGGTTGGGCTACAATATTAGGGTAAATGTTACATGGCTGAGATTTTTCCAGCTTCGTAAAATAACCTTTCATTTGCCATTCGTCCAAAGGTTTAGATCCTTCTACCTAATCTGAGAATCCATGTGTATCCATACTGAATGACCAAGAGAGTAAAACGCCTGATGTATAATTTAAAAACCTTCCCATTAAAGGGACATTAGAGGAGCTTTTGCTTTGTCTCTGACATGTGCTTCCATTTTTCTGGAGAATTGACCATATTATGGGCCCTAATTGTTTACTGCTGCTATTGCTCAGGTCAAGTTGATGTTTCTGGAGCATTTACTAAAAATTTAGGGCACATGTGGGAAATAAAGGGAAACCATAATGGTTTGCAGTCGATTTTATTTAAGTTGTTTTTTTATGATGATTATACATATTTAAAATTGAACTTCGAGCAGATTTAAAAGGCATTCCCTTTAATTATCAATATACCTTAAATGTATATTTCTTAAGCAAGCGTTTTAAGTATCTAAATTTGACTCGGAATCAGCCTCTCGTGGTCCTTTTGCAGGAGAGCTTGGACAAGCCTCTCTTAACTTTTGATACCTTATGCCCCGTACAAACGACCGGTTTTCCCATTGGAAAAAGGCCGATGAGAGCTTTTGGCTGGGAATCCCGACCCTGGCCCAGATTCAAGAAGCAATTGCGCCCGTGTAACCATGAGTAACACGGCGCAATTGCTTACTTGCTCCGGTGTAACGAGTGCTCCTGATTCAGGAACCTCGTTACACCGGCTGCAGCCTAAAATCTGCGCGGCATAAGGCTCTTATGCCTCGCAGATTTTAGGCTGCATTCTTGCGGGGGCCGCTAGGGGGCGCTCCCATTGTGTATCAGCGTGTAGTATGCAAATTGCATACTACCACTGATTCACAATCTTGCGCGGGCCCCGCGCAAGCCAGGTACGGAGTTTCCGTACGGCTACTTTAGCGCAAGGCCGCCCTTTCTAATAGCAGGGGCAGCCTGTGCTAAAGTATACCGCCGCTCCCACGTCGCGACGTTCAAATGTTACGTCGTTTGCGTAAGTGCTTCGTGAATGGCGCTGGACGCCATTCACGTTCACTTTGAAGCAAATGACGTCCTTGCGACGTCATTTGCCGCAATGCACGTCGGGAAAGTTTCCCGACGGAGCATGCGCTGTACGCTCGGCGCGGGAGCGCACCTAATTTAAATGATTCCCGCCCCCGGCGGGATCATTTAACTTGCGCGCGCTTACGCCGGGCAAATTTGCCGGCGCGCCCTCGCAAGTCACGGAGCTACTGCTCCGTGAATCGAGGGCAGTGCAAAATATTTGCGTGGGTGCAGGGCAAAATCGTTGCCCTGCTCCCACGCAAATATCGCGCAAATCTTATTGAATCTGGGCCCCTGTGTATGCTCCATCTGTTTTTTTCCTACAGGAAAACTACTGGGAAAAAAAGTGAGAAGGATCTCTTTTTTCCCGTCAGGAAAAAATCCTAGCGGCAAAACCGTTCTGTATGGAATTCCGACGGGAAAAAAAACACGCACGCTTAGAAACAATTCGATGCATGCACGGAAGCATTGAAATTATTTTTCTCGCCTCGATGTAGTGTTGTACGTCACCGCGTTCTTAACGCTCGAAAGTTCAGAGAACTTTTATGTGACCGTGTGTATGCAAGGCAGGCTTGAGAGGAATTCCGTCGGGGAAACCATCGTTTTTTTTTTCAGACGGGAAAACCGCTCCTGTGTACGGGGCATTAGAGGAGCCCTTGAAATAATTTTCAGGTCTTGGGGAATCCCTGCTAAAATCAATTCATTGGGAGACAGTGGGTTGAATGCCCCTTTACCGTGATGATCAGAATGCCACCCTTAGAGATAGGGTCATCATTGATGTCATGCCATTGATTCTTAAAAGTGGCATGGGCCCTGGAACTACGCAGGTGCCATCAAATGAGAGGTCAATTAGCCACAGCTCATGCAACCCCTAGCAACCTTTGGAAGAACCCTAGGCATCCATGGAACCTTGGCTGGGAATAAATGACGTAGTCCTGTGCTTGATCAACTGGAGTGTAGGGCAGATCCATTATGTCTACATAAAGATGTCTACATGTTTGTAAGCCCCCTGGCAGGGGCGGAACTACCGCCATAGCGACCCACGCGGGCGCTATGGGGCCCACAGCCAAGTGGGGCCCGGTGAGGATAAGTGGCGGTGCATCCTTCCTGCACTGCTCTAATCACCATAGATAGATTCATGCGACCATAGATAGATTCATGCAACCCCTTTAACTATGGGGTTTTACCACCCCCCATACTGCAAATGTACACAAATCACTTACTGTTCTGAGCCCCCTATAAGGCTGCTTTCACATTGAAATTCTGGGGTTTACCTGCACCACACAGTGCAGCACAGTGCAGCACAGTGCATCTGTAACTTTCCTTGGTTAGCTGCGCTTTGCCATAGACCCCCTACCCCAACCTCACCCCCTTTAGCTGCAGTGGCCAGGGGTGTACACATGTCGCAGTTGCACCCACCAAAAGCAACAGGGGCTTAAATCCTGCTGTGGCATGCAGGGCCGTTTGAAGGAATTTGAGGGCCCCAAGCACCCCCCCGCACGCAAAGCCTATGTTTAGCGCTACACTAATTTTTTAAACCCATGTTCTTACTCCCGCCCCCCCGTCCCTATGTTTTTCTAATCTCACCTCCACATCTTCCCTGTAGGCTGCCGATGTAGCGTGGACGAGCTCCTCTTCCTCCTGTCAGTCCGGTGTTCTATCATTATGGGTCCCCAGCCCCCTATCAGATGCCTGGGCCGGGTACCGCGCGGTACAGGAGATTCAGTTTCCTGTGTTCCCGGCCAGACTGAAAGGAAGTGAGCACTCAGTGTGCACTTCCTGTCAGTCCGGCCGGGAACAGGAAACAAAATCTCCTGTACCGCGTGCGGTACCGGGCCGGACTGACGGGACTCCAGGAGGAAGGAAGAGGAGCTCGGCCAAGCTACAGCCTGGGAAGGGGAAGTTGGGGGCCCCAGGCCAGCTCGGGGCCCCAAGCAATTGTTTGTTTTGCCTGTCCTGTAGCGACGGGCCTGGTGGCATGTGTACACCTTTGTCTGCTGCCTCAGCAACTAGAAGGGCTAGGGATTGGGGGAGGTAAAATGCGATTGAATTGCAGGGTTTTACCACCCCCCCTCCAACTTTACCTATGAACGAGCCCTAGGGGGGCCGCTGCCGAATGCAACTAAGGACTCATTTACAAGTGCAGCAGGTACTGCTGCTCCTCTGAAAAGCGATCCGAGTGTGTTTGACAGGTGGTGAGAAGGCGGAGAGAAGGCGATTTGTTGCCTCCTCACCTTCTGACTTAAACGCTTGATTGGCGTGCAATGCGCGCGATTATGACACGGTAGTACGGCACTTAAAGTTTTAAATAAGGTGTGAGGGGGGCGATCCTTGATTTCTCGCATGTTGTTCATGTAGATCTCCAGCTCTTTATGGTTGCCTACCCCTGCATTAGAGTGTCTCTAATACATCAGAGTCCACCATCATCACCACCACAAAGCCCCCTATTTTGGTTTACAGAGCCCTCTCATCCACCCAAGGCAAACCGAGTCTCATACTGGCGGCACCCTGGTTGAGAAATGAATGTCATGTCTACATAAATGTCTGTCAATCATCCTGAAACATGGACACAACGTATTTATATATTTTATAGCAGCCCCTTCATTGAATTCAATATACAGATACTAATTCAGATCGGATTAAAGGTTCTCAACTGTATGCCAGTTTGAGGGTTTTTTAAAGCATAGTCGAATCAATTCAGTCTGTCACATTCTAGCAGTCCGGGCATTCAGCAAGGTGAGCCTCCCTTTAGCAGGAGGCTCTGCTGTGGCTTACAGAACACAGGGTAGGGATTTTATGGATCCTGTGCGGTATTTCGGCAATGGAAGTTGTGACAAGTCCCCTGACAATCTTCCTTCTTCAAACTTGGCTGCAATCCTGACCAGGCGTACCTCTATGTTTGATGTCTAAATCGCACGCCTGTGGTGCACAGACAAAGGTTCCTTCTTGAAACCAGTCGAACTTCAGCTGTGCCAAAACTCTTCCTTTAAAGGCCCCTGTACACCAACGTATTTGCAGGCGTATGGGCATAGGGCATACAATATGGCTGAATTTGGGGTGCCAGAGAGCCCCAGTTGGTGTGCAATTCTGCCCAAAGGATTGAATTATAAAATATGCTGTACGCTGGTATATGCTTCTAAATACCGGTACAAGAAAATATGGCTATACACTTGCCGGACCAGAAAAATATGGCCATACGCGTTCAGGATCAGGAAAATATGCCCATACACATGCAGGACCAGGAAAATATGCCCATACACATGCAGGGCCAGGAAAATATGCCCATACACATGCAGGACCAGAAAAAAATGCCCATACACGTGCAAGACCAGGAAAATATGCCCATACACATGCAGGGCCAGGAAAATATGCCCATACACGTGCAGGACCATGAAAAAATGCCCATACACGTGCAGGACCATGAAAAAATGCCCATACACGTGCAGGACCAGGAAAATATGCCCATACACATGCAGGACCATGAAAATATGCCCATACACGTGCAGGACCAGGAAAATATGCCCATACACATGCAGGACCATTAAAATATGCCCATACACATGCAGGACCAGGAAAAAATGCCCATACACGTGCAAGACCAGGAAAATATGCCCATACACATGCAGGGCCAGAAAAATATGCCCATACACGTGCAGGACCAGGAAAATATGCCCATACACGTGCAGGACCATGAAAATATGCCCATACAGATGCAGGACCAGGAAAATATGCCCATACATGTGCTGGATAGAATGTAATGAGAAGTCCAACTTTTTTTTTTTTTATTAAATTTTTTATTTATGCACAGCAAGAAAACTGGTCCACATGGACCCCAACAGTGTCATTACAATCATTGTAACATTACATTTAAAGATGTTGAATAACATAGTAAAGGGCAGATATCTGGGGCACAGGAAGGGACACCATTGCCGGGCTAGTACCTGGCGTAACCATCTGGGTCGTCTTACCCGGTCATGTCCCTCCGGTCTCCCATCCCCATATCCCCATCCGTTCCGTCTCCGCTCAACTCCTAGCTAGAGTCCAGAGCCGATGGGGCATAAGAAACCCGTGGGGTCCAGCAAACACAGCTCTCCCCATTTTCCGTTTTCTAAGTATGAGTAAGTTAAAGAGAGCGAGAAAGTAGAGTGCGAGAGTCGCACAAAAAGCATCTAGAGAGCGTAGAGTCCAGGGTGTACAGCAAGAAAGCTGTACTAGAAAGGGGGGGGGGGAGAGAAAGAGAAGAAAAAACAAAAAAAGGGGGGGGGGGGGTTTTGGGGGGGGGGGAAGTCGCGAGCATGGCCTTCTCAATGTCGGGTTGCCCTCGGGCTTCAGTGGCCCACTCCAGGAGCCCATTCCAGCTGTTTGCTTTTCATTCCCTACGTTTCTAGTCCCCGGCCGTCACCCTCTAGGGGCTCCCCCTGAGGGATTGGCCCTCTTCGGAGTACTTGAAAGAGTTCCATAGCCTCCACGTCTGAGTGTACAGTTCAGTCTTGTCTTGTTTTGTCAGTATCAAGTCTTCCATTATGTTAATGTCGTCAACCTTCTGTAGCCACATAGCAACCGACGGTGGGTGTGGGGATCGCCAGCAGAGCGGTATGCACGCCTTCGCCGCATTTAATAGGTGGCGAACTATCGATTTTTTGTATGTCTGAGTCGGGGTATCGTTCACGTGCAGGAGGAAGTACGCCGGTGTATTCGGGACCGTCCGATCCGAGAACATTTGCGTTATTCGCCGAATTTCGCTCCAGTATGTCTGTAGACGTGGGCATGACCAAAATATGTGCAGCAAGGTGCCTCTATCAGCCTGACACCTCCAACAGGTGTCCGGTACCGACGGAAACAGACGGTGTAGTAGGTCTGGGGTCCTATACCACCTCGTCAGCAACTTAAAGTTTGTTTCCTGTGTTTTCGCACAGATCGACGACTTGTGTGTGAATCTGAGTATACGTTGCGTCTGAGCCGGCGTAAAGTGGCATTCCAGATCCCTTTCCCATTTACCCAGGCACGGGATCCGGTAGTCATCCGATGGTGTTATCAGAATCGTGTGCATCAACGACAGAGCGTGCGGTAAGGGCTCTGACTCCGAACATATCTCCTCCAGGGGCGTAAGTACGCGACCGACTTCTGTGGGTGGTTCTAGCGTTCGCAGGAAATGTCTCAGCTGTCCAGTTCTCAAAAAGTCCAGTCTATACTGACCCGCAGGGTCCGTCAGCTCGGCCGTCGCTCTCCAACGGCCTGCGACGCTAAAGTGTGAGGCCTGGGACAGGCCCGAGTCTCTCAGTTCGCGAAACCTGGGATCTGTCAGGCCCGGGGTAAAGGATGGGTTGCCCAAAATGGGTCGCAAGGGGGAGGCATCCGATGACAGGCGGAACCGTGCCATCAGCCCGGAACACACCGTGATAGTGTTACTGATAAGTGGGTGCCTGTTCACGTCGCTTGGCTTCATGTCCCGACACCACGGGGCCGACCTCAGCTGTACGTCGCATTGCGCCTGTTCCAGCCTCGGCCAGAGCTTGGTCTGTCCATGACGGCACCAGTCCACCAATCGGTTCAACTGGGCCGCGTAGTAGTACATTCTAACATTGGGCACTGCGAGGCCCCCGTAGTTCTTGGGCATGGTGAGTATAGTCCTGCTAATCCTGGGGTGTCTGCCCGCCCATAGGAACGATCCAAGCGCAGACTGGACTCGTCTAAAATAGGCGGCCGGTATATGTATAGGGAGGGCCTGTAGTAGATACGTAAATTTAGGTAGAACTGTCATCTTGAGGATGCTGCACCTCCCAAACCATGAATGAAGGCCCGTGGTCCACTGATCTAGCTGTTTCTGTACCTTTTGGAGTAGTGGGGGGAAGTTGAGCTTAAAGATGTCATTTAGTTTGGGCGGTATGCGGGTCCCGAGGTATGTCAGGGCTGTGCTTGTCCATTTCAGACCAAAGCGTTGTTTAAGAGACTGCAAGAGCTCTTGGGGGATCCCCACTGCCATCGCTTCAGATTTGGTCATATTAATTTTTAGGTTGGAAAGCCTACCGTACGTGTCAAATTCCCGTAGGAGACTCGGCAGCGAGGTTGTCGGGTTTGTCAGGGAGAAAAGCATGTCATCAGCGTAGGCTGAGACTTTATGTTGACAGTTACCTATGATTACTCCCGTGATGTCAGGATTCCGCCTGACATGTTGCAGGAAGGGCTCAAGTGTTAGGGCGAAGAGTGGCAGCGGGCACCCCTGTCTGGTCCCATTCGAAATCGGGAAAGGGTCTGATGTAGTGCTATTCGCCCGTACTCTGGCCGAGGGATCTACATAAGCTGCTCCTATCCAGCCCATCATCTTCTGTCCGAGCCCTATGTGCCTGAGCGTTGCGAACATGAATTGCCAGTTCACTCGGTCGAACGCCTTTTCGGCGTCCGTACCGACAAACACTGCAGGCGTCTTGGAAGTGTTGGTGACATGTAGGAGGTTCAGGACTTTGGTCGTATTGTCCCTAGCCTCCCTAGTCGGCACAAATCCCACCTGGTCAAGGTGTATTAGATCTGGGAGGTGTCGTTGGATTCGCGTGGCGACTATCTTGGTGAATAATTTAATGTCAGAATTTAGGAGTGATATGGGGCGGTAACTTCCGCACTGGCCTGGGTCCTTCCCTTCCTTGTGTATCACCGCAATTTGAGCTTGAAGTGTGGAGGAGTGGAACTTCCCTCCCGCGCCCACCGCGTTGAACAGGTGCAGCAGTTTGTTTCCCAGTGACGGGAGCAGGGCTCTGTAATAGGGGACAGTGAGACCGTCCGGGCCCGGGGCCTTGCCAGGTCTAGCGGACTTCAGAGCCGACTGGAGCTCCATCATAGTGATTGGTTCTTCCAGCAACTCTCTCACCTCTGGGTTCAGCTTCGGCATTCGGGAGTCTGAGATGTAGTTCAGGGATCGGTCCGTAGTTAGGGTCGGGGAAGTGGGCGGGAGATTGTATAGGTCCTGATAAAAGTCTTTAAATTCGTTTGAGATTTGCTGAGGGACAGACACCTTCTCTCCCTTGCGTGCAGTAATATGCGGTATATACGACGCTAATTTCTGTGAATGGAGCGCTCGGGCTAGCATCCTCCCACACTTATTACCCGATTCGTAAATCGTGCGCCTACAGATCTGCATCGCCGCTTTGGCCTTGTGTCGCAGTAGGTCTGTAATATGACCGCGGGTGGTATTCAGCTCAGATGTGATCTGTGTTGTTTGAGTCTGTTTATGTTGTGCTTCAAGGGTTTGCAGCTTCTGTAGCAACTTGTCAAGTTGCTCTGTCCTCTGCTTCTTCAACCGCGACCCATTTTTAATAAGTATCCCTCTCACCACTGCCTTGTGGGCCTCCCACACCACCCCCGGGTCACTGTCTGTGGTGGCGTTCGTGTTGAAATAGTGTCCCACTTCCCTCACAACCTCTATCATAGTGTCTTTGTCTTGCAGTAGGCTCTCGTTTAGTCTCCACGGGTGTCTTCGATCAGTCAGGGTGTTCGTCAAGTCGTATACTATTTGTATCGGCGCATGGTCCGACCAAGTGATGTTACCTATCCGGGTTTCTCTAACCGCCGATAGGTGCCGGTGAGGGATCAGGAACATGTCAATCCTTGAGTAGGATTGATGGGGTTTCGAAAAGAAGGTGTAATCCTTCTCACCCGGGTGGGTCAGACGCCAAATATCTACCAGTTGATGCTCATGGAGCGTTGCGTGCACCCGTTTACGGAGATCTACCGACAGAGCTGACCGCCCAGCGGAGGTATCCTCCAGCGGGGACAGGGGGATGTTGAGATCCCCTCCTATTATCAGTTGTCCTGTCATAAAGCTCGTCAATTGGGTCAATCTCCCCGCGAGAAACCTGTCTTGTCGGTCGTTAGGGGCGTAGAGGTTTGCGATTGTTACTTGTGTCTGTCCTATGCGCCCCTTCAGGAATAGCGAGCGGCCCTCCGGGTCCGTTTTCATCCCTTCTAGAGTCCACGGGACCTTGGCCGATATGAGGATGGACACCCCCCTAGACTTTGTCTCCGTGTACTGTGAATGGTAAACTATAGGATAAAATCTATTCTTTAATACTGGGAGGTTGTTGTTTCTAAAATGTGTCTCCTGGAGTAGGACCACGTCCGCCCTCATCCGGCGCATATCATGTAGGAGCATTCTCCTTTTCTCCGGGATATTCAGCCCCTTGACATTTAGTGATACTACTGTCAGCGTGTCCATGCTCGCAACTCGGGGTAAGGGGAGGGGAGGGGGGGGGGGTAAGGTCAAAGTCGTGGATTAGGATCTCTCAGAGGAGGTAGAGCTGAAGAGAGAGGAAGTGGGCAGGAAAAGTTCCTCCACTGAAGGACAGCGGGGAAAAGAGAGTTAAGTTAGGAGGCCTGCACTAGAGTGTGCGGCCAGAAAAAAGGTATCTAAGTTAGCCTAAACGGCTATGACACTCGCCGGTCTTAGACCGGGAGTCGAGTGTAGGCCTATGTGGGTAGGTGGATAGACGAGCCCAGCAAGGCGAGCTCCCGGGTCCCGTCTCCCCCTTCCCCGGCCCATAGTAATGATGGTATCTATGCAAGGCATTGCAATCAAATCATTATGTCATTTGGTGTAGTTGGTAACAGAGAGGTCCAGTTTTGCACAGCAACATGGAATCTAATATCATATCTACTTATATTTAAAAAAGGAAGCAACAACAGCATTAACAGCCCCCAACGTGGGGGGGGGGGTGATCCCCGTCCCAACATAGCTAACATAGCAATAATAACATTCAGGACAACAGCTTCTCTAGGGCCATCCCAGCAACCCGCCCTCCTCCCCTCTCCCCCCCATGACATGTGTGTTCGAACAGCATCCCTTTTGGGTCTCAACATATGATGCTCTACTATACCGCCTGCCCCATTGAGTAACTGTTTCACTCGTCTATCTCCACCCCTGTGGGTATAATCCACCATATTGTTTAGGCATTATTCAAGTCAGCCTGCCTCTGGGGGCAGCTTAAACAATGTCCCATGGGCCCATGAGTCTCCGGTCCTGGGTGGGGTATCCAACGACTGTGGGCTCCCTCGCGCTGCAGTGTCAGACAATGTCAGAGATTGAACTGGGGTCTAATAGGTAGCCATCCCCCACCCCCTTGTATGAGGGGCCATATTCCCCGTGAGACCGGTGTGTTTCTCCCTCCCATGCAGGGCTCATGCGGATAACGTATGCCCCAAGGCTCCAAGATCTTGTGGCGCTTTGAGTTTGGTTAGGGCTCTCTTGATCAGTTGCCATCCCCCTCCCCCTCCCCCCTTGGGCATAGTGGCAGTTGGACTCCGCCGGGGTGAGGGCTCTCCCACTAGTACTGCTTGGCAGAAGTCCAACTTTAAGGGCTCATTCACATCAGCAGCTGCAGAGACACACCACCTTTAGCTGCAGAGAGGTGTACACATGCCATGGCCACAATGCTTTCTTTCGCAGCCTTGGCCCACTCCCACGGAATGCAACACATTCAAGTGAATAAGGACGCTCTGCAAGTAGACTCAGTCTAAGGTTTAAGTCAGACAATCTTCAGAGCAGGCAGCGTTTGCTATACTGTCTTTTGAGATAACCCACGGTGCTCTGGGAATCCTTGTTATGTATCAGAACAGCATTAACAAAACTTATACACTGTTGGAAATTATAGGGAGAAACCTTTTTGTCTCCAGTAATCATACTAAAAAAGTTCATACTCACACTCTGGTGCCATCTTTTACCTACAGTTGCAGCTTACATAGAGCAATGGGCTACATTGCTAATCTACATAAAGGTAAAATATCTCAGATTTTGTACAGACCTGGGTACCAGAGCACTACAACACCTCCTCATTGCTCGTAACACCTAAAATACACATACAGATCACACACTATACAAAGGTGTTAAAAACGACTCCAATAAACACATTGGGCTAGATTCACAGAACACTTACGCTGGCGTATCTACAGATACGCAGCGTAAGTGAACAAATGTGCAGTCGTATCTATGCGCCCTATTCTCTTAACTAGATACGCCTGAATTTGGCCTCCATCCGACCGACGTAAGTCTCCTACGCCGTCGGATCTTGGGCGCATATTTACGCTTGCCGCAAGGGGCGCTTCCATTGATTTACGCGCCGAATATGTAAATGACCTAGATACGCCTATTCACGAACGTTCTTGCGCCCGTCGCTGTAATCTACGCCGTTTACATAAGGCGTACGTCTGTCGTAAAGTTATCCCTGCTATAGGTGGCGCTACCCATGCAAATGGTATGGACGTCGGAACAGCCGTCGAATTTTACGTTAAGTCGTACGTGAATGGGGCTGTGCGTAGGTTACGTTCACGTCGTTCGCATTGAGCCGTCGTATCTTAGGGAGTATATGCGGTTACATGGGGTCACGGTTAATTTAAATGTAGCACGCCCACTACCTGCCTACTTTGAATTAGGCGGGCTTCCGCCGACCATATTACCCTACGCCGCCGCAACGTACGGGGCGAGTGCTTTGTGAATACTGCTCTGGGCTCTCTGCGCGCTGTCGGCGTAGCGTATATTCGATATGCTACGCCGGCAAAACTATGCGCAGAGCTACCTGAATCTAGCTCCTGATGTAAATACTTTACTTGGTGCAATGAAAGTACTAAACACTTTATGCAAGGTGTGCTGAAAGGGACCGAAAAAGCCGTCGTTTAATTATAGGTGGGTCAGTCCCTGGTTCCTTTTATGCCTTGGAGGGGGGTCTAATAATAAAACAGTGAATGTTGCTTTCACCATATATTCTCTAGCAGCCAGGACCAGGAAAATATGCCCATACACATGCAGGACCATGAAAACATGCCCATACACGTGCAGGACCATGAAAATATGCCCATACACGTGCAGCACAAGGGAAATATGCCCATACACATGCAGGACCAGGAAAAAATGCCCATACACGTGCAAGACCAGGAAAATATGCCCATACATGTGCAGGACCAGGAAAATATGCCCATACACATGCAGGACCAGGAAAAAAAATCCCATACACATGCAAGACCAGGAAAATATGCCCATAAACATGCAGGACCAGGAAAATATGCCCATACACGTGCAGGACCAGGAAAATATGCCCATACACATGCAGGACCATGAAATAATGCCCATACACATGCAGGACCATGAAAATATGCCCATACACGTGCAGGACGAGGAAAATATGCCCATACACGAGCAGGACCAGGAAAATATGCCCATACATGTGCACCTGAAATAATATTCCTAAACATTGATTTTAAAACAGAACAACACAACTGTTCAAATTAAATCCAACACATAGAGAATAGTTTTCTGTGCGTTACTGGTGAGCAGTATTAAAGAAACTTTCCACCCAAAAGTGATATTTTAATTATAGGTGGGTCAGTCCCTGGTTCCTTTTATGCCTTGGAGGGGGGTCTAATAATAAAACAGTGAATGTTGCTTTCACTATACATTCTCTAGCGGAGAATCAATTACTGCCATGAAACACATGGGACCTGGAAGAATGTTGGCTGAACCGTCATATTTAGTGCCTCCTAAATATGCCCGGTCACACTGTAATAATTCCTGACACTGTCGCTGTTCACCTTGGACTTTTTTGGTGTTCCCGGACACTTTTTATGTGTTCCAGCTTTGCTTGTATCATTCTCCACAATATTCAACAATAAAACAAAATCTAGCCGGGACAGTGGGAGCCCCTCATAATGACCACAGCAGACGTGCTGGCCCCCGAGAACTAAATCGCAGAGGTCAACACAATTCCCAAGAGATATAGGAAACTGTCAGATGGTTTTTCTCTCCAGCATCTACCAAATATATAAAAAAAAAACAGTTTTTGGGTAAGCTGACCTTTTAGGAAAAAAAAAAATGTGAATCCAAGGAACGAGTCTTTCATCCCGGGACTGTCCCTGGACATGGTGCCATACCAGGGACAGCCCCGGGATGAAAGGCTCATACTTTTTTTTTCCTTTGTAGACACTTCCATTTGGACAACATTCTGGAAAACCCGGGACACGGTATTCAAGTTACATAAAATCTATAGACAAAACAGACAAAAAAAAAAAACGGGAAGAAGTAATGACTTACAGGAGGAGAAAGGGTGAGAGGGAAAGAGCTGAGAGTCTTCACTCCGAAAGGGAACATGACCCAAAGGAGAAGATTCCGCGTCAGGAATTAGAAACGGAAAGAGAGGGAGCCGAGGGTGGGGAGTGGGAGGGGGGATCCGTTTATACACTTGGGGTGCTTTTTTTTTTTCCCAGATAGGTATTTTTAGAAGGTTCCCTCGCTCTCACACAAGAGCCCCCGTCCCAGGGCGCGGCTGGTGTTTGAAAGTCGCCGGGGCAGGGTGCCAGGAGGAATTCTATTTGAGAGTGCGAAGAAAACGGACGCCAAGAAAGAGGGGGACACGGGGACAGGAATCCCAGCCACGTGGGAGGGCCAGAGGAAAAGTTTGTTCCTATGTCAGGATTTAGAAACAGGGGGGCCAGAGATAGAAGGCGAACCGCGGCAGCTATTTATAGAACGTGGTTGGGTCAGGACAGCTTCCTGCTTCTTAAATACAGACAACTCCTCTTACAGCTCCGAGACTGGTGGGGACATGCCATCCGGGAGATGTTTATGTTCAGACAACGAGACGGACACACAGACAGCACAGTGCAGAGCAATGGGGCATTACTAAGCGTCTGAACAACAGATGAATGTTACCCTGGGGGGGGGGGGGGCTGCAAAAGTGAGTGTGATCAAAAAAAGGGTGTGGCTTCAAGTGGAGAGGCTGAATAGTCCATATAATAACACCATGAATAATAATAGTAGTAACAATTAACGTGATTTTATATTTATGGATTTTTTTTTTTAAGTTCTTTATTTAAAGCAACAAATTATAATAAAATAGAACAAAACAATTGCATTCCTTAAAGTGGTTGTAAACCAAAGAATAAAAAACCAAAACAAAAAAAAAAACCTGTAAGACAACACTGGCCCAGATTCAGGTAAAATTGCGCGATATTTGCGGGGGAGCAGGGCAACGATTTTGCCCTGCGCCCCCGCAAATATTTTGCGCTGCCCTCGATTCACGGAGCAGTAGCTCCGTAAATTGCGAGGGCACGCCGGCAAAATTGCCCGGCGTAAGCGCGCGCAATGTAAATGATCCCGCCGGGGGTGGTAATCATTTAAATTAGGCGCGCTCCCGTGCCGAGCGTACAGCGCATGCTCCGTCGGGAAACTTTCCCGACGTGCATTGCGGCAAATGACGTCGCAAGGACGTCATTTGCTTCAAAGTGAACGTGAATGGCGTCCAGCGCCATTCACGAATCACTTACGCAAACAACGTGAAATTCAAATTTCACGTCGCGGGAGCGGCGGCTATACTTTAGCATTGGCTGCCCCTACTATTAGAAGGGGCAGCCTTGCGCTAAAGTTGCCGTAAGGAAACTCCGTACCTGGCTTGCGCAGGGCCCGCGCAAGTTTGTGAATCAGTGGTAGTATGCAATTTGCATACTACACGCTGATCAGAATGGGAGCGCCCCCTAGCGGCACACGCAAGAATGCAGCCTAAAATCTGCGAGGCATAAGAGCCTTATGCCGCGCAGATTTTAGGCTGCAGTCGGTGTAACGAGGTTCCTGAATCAGGAGCACTCGTTACACCAGAGCAAGTAAGCAATTGCGCCGTGTAACTTATGGTTACACGGGCGCAATTGCTTCTTGAATCTGGGCCACTGCCTACTATCATATTATGAAATACTTACCTTAGAACGAAGCTGACATCTTCCCCCGGTGTGTTTCTTCCGGGTTCACGGGCCCCTGCGATGTGAGTGGCCGAAACGCGTCAACTGTTTTTATCTGCGTTTGTTCACTGTAACTTGTCAATAAAAAAACGAAGATTTTTTTTAAAGAGCAACAACCGGAGTGCAGATCATTTTTCAGATATTAGTATTGACTCCCGGGACAGGTGAGTGTCCAGTAGCGGTGCGTCCATAAAGGGCGCAGGAGTGCCATCCCCTCTCTCCTGTCACCCTTCTCTCACAATAGATTCATGCGTTGAATGAATCTATCTATGGTCGCCACTGCCGCCCCCTATTCAGGTGTCCGGCCCCTTGTCGGCATCTGAATTATAGCGGCAGGGGTGTTTTTGGAAGTGCCTGATTAGAGCTGTGGGCTCTGATAGGCTTCCAAAATGGCAAAAAGCGTGCGCAATGCTGTGCGTTCGCTGTTTACTTAGTGTTGTGTTAGGGAAGCAAATAAATCGCTTCCCTAACACTGACCCGCCTCTCAGCCAATCAGGTGCTCGGAACTGGTTACCTGTCACCTAATTGGCTGAATAGACAGGCGTCCAATCATAGCAGAGGATGGGAAGAGGATGGGAGAAGACATCGAGGACTCGGAGTGTGGAGGACACCGCCGTGACCCGAGACAGGTAAGTGCGAGGTGGGGGACGCACACTGGGGCAGCATTTGATGGGGCACAGTAGCGGCAATTGATGGGCACACTGGTAGCAATTGATGGGGCACAGTGGCAGCAATTGATGGGGCACAGTGGCAGCAATTGATAGGGCACAGTTGCAGCAATTGGTGGGCACACTGGCAGCAATTGATGGGGCACAGTAGCAGCAATTGATGGGCACAGTGGCAGCAATTGATGGGCACACTGGCAGCAATTAATGGGTACAGTGATCCCTCCTGTATTGATTTGTATTGTGACTGTACTGTCTTCCCTGATGTAAAGCGCTGCGCAAACTGTTGGCGCTATATAAATCCTGTATATTAATAATAATAATACAGTAGCTGTGTTTGATGGCACAGTGGCAGCAATTTATGGGTACAGTGGCTGCGTTTGATGGCACAGTGGCTGCGTTTGATGGGCACAGTGGCTGCGCTTGATGGGCAAAGTGGCAGCGCTTGATGGGCACAGTGGCAGCGCTTGATGGGCACAGTGGCTGTGTTTGATGGGCACAGTGGCTGCGTTTGATGGCACAGTGGCTTCGCTTGATGGGCACAATGTTGCATTTGATGGCACAGTGGTTGCGTTTGATGGGCACAGTGGCTGCATTTGATGGGCACAGTGGTTGCGTTTGATGGGCACAGTGGCTACGTTTGATGGGCACAGTGGCTGCGTTTGATGGCACAGTGGCTGCGCTTGATGGGCACAATGTTGCGTTTGATGGCACAGTGGCTGCGTTTGATGGCACAGTGGCTGCGTTTGGGCACAGTGGCTGTGTTTTATAGGCACAGTAGCTGTGTTTTATAGGCACAGTGGCTGCGCTTGATGGGCACAATGTTGCGTTTGATGGCACAGTGGCTGCGTTTGATGGCACATTGGCTGCGCTTGATGGGCACAGTGGCTGCGTTTGATGGGCACAGTGGCTGTGTTTTAATGGCACAGTGGCTGCAATTGATGTTTTTTTTTTTCAGTTTGTTTGCGCCCCCCAAACATTTTGAGCACCAGCCGCCACTGTGAGTGTCTGTTTATTAAAAGTCAGCAGCTACAGTTTTTGTACTGTACCTGCTGACTTTTCATCTTTGGGACCCTGGCTGAAGCTCCTCTTAAATTGCAGAGATCAGGGCCGCAAGTGAACATAGTTGGAGGTTTGTCTGGGTGGGACCAACCTGTAAAGTGGGCATGATGGGCAGTCTCGGCATATTTAGAGGCAGGGTCTGGGTGGAAGATGGCGTGATTTGGGTGTGCCCAGATGGGAAGCAGGCAGGAAAAATGTGGACTGGGCGGAGATAAATGTGTCCTGGGACCATTGGGGCAAATCCACAAAAACGTAGCCTAACTTAACTTTTACCATTTAAGTTACACTGGCGGAAAATTTCTACCTAAGTGCCCGATCCACAAAGCACTTACCTAGAAATTTTCGGCCGTGTAACTTAAATGTCTCCGGCGCAAGGCGGTCCTCTTCTGCAGGGGGCGATGACAATTTAAATGAGGCGCGCTCCCGCGCCGGCCGTACTGCGCATGCTCGTGACGTCATTTTCCCGACAGGCAGCGCGCAAAATTACGTTACGCCGGGCTTTGTGGATTGCAACGGGACAATAAAGTTGCGTCGGGTAAAAAAAAAGTTACGCGCCGAAAAATAAAATTCAAAATTTAAAAAAAATAGCGGCGATCGAAAAAAAGGTCTGTAACTAGTTTACACTTTGTAAAAGCATCCCTAATTTTACGTATGCAAACGTAAACTTACGCAGAAAAAGCTGAAAAGCTTTGTGGATCTCCGTAAGTCCTCATTTGCATACGCAAAGCGGCATTTCAACGCGAAATGCCCCCAGCGGCGGATGCGGTACTGCATCCTAAGATCCGACAGTGTAAGTGTCTTACAGATGTCAGATCTTCTGCCTAACTTTGGAAAACTGCTTCTGAGGATCAGTTCCAAAGATAGGCACAGGTATACGCAGGCTGAACAGCAGTTCCGCCTGCGTATCCCTTTTGAGGATTTGGCCCATTATGTTGGTAAGTAAGTGCAGATATTCATTTCACATTAGGTGTTTGAAACTTCTTAGGTGAATGCTGCAAACAGCAATATGTGGAATGTAGGATGTCCATCCAAAGCAAATAGTCTATTATACAAAGGAGTTGCCTTTCTTAGGAAGAAGGAGAACATTCTGCCAGGAAGATCTAAACAGCAACTTACTGTATATATCGCAGATAACCTCGGCACGCTTATTACAAACTGTGTGGATACTGAAAAAGTCTCTATAATCCGCCGTCAGGCTATTTGACGTGACACTAAACTCTGGCTTAAAAAAATAAGAGGAAAGACCACTTTTTTGCTATTCAGCACTGCACTACTTTAAAGGAGTTGTAAAGGAAAATGTTTCACCTTAATGCAATCTATGCATTAAGGTGAAAAAACATCTGATGCTGCCCCCCCCCCCCCCGAGCCCCCGTTATACTTACCTGACACCTCGAAAGTCCCGCGCGCGGTCCCGATATCCTCTTCGCCGCTCAGCCACTGATTGGCTAGAGCGGATGGATTGAGAGCAGCGCAGCCATTGGCGCGGCACGCCGAGGGGCGGGGCCCAGTGATACAGTGAGAGGCTATGGCCGCTCGCTGTATCACGGGAGCGCGTCCGCAATTACTGACCACCATGCGAGCTCTCGCATGATGGTGGTGACTAATTGCGGGGAGGACCAGAGACAGCCGCCGAGGGACCCCAGAAGACATGGATCGGGGGCACTCTGTGCAAAACGAACTGCACAGTGGAGGTAAGTATAACATGTTTTTTATTTTAAGAAAAATGTTTTTTTCCTTTAGTAACCCTTTAACTGGCAATTGCCCGGTCATAAAACACTGTATGCAAGTGAATCATTTGTTTTCCCACATAATGGGCCAGATTCACGTAGAATCGCGGCGGTGTAACTTATTCTAGATAAGTTACACCGCCGCAATTTTTCATCGCAAGTGCCTGATTCACCAAGCACTTGCGGTGAAAACCTACGCCCGTGTGCCATTTAAATTAGGCGCGCACCCGCGCCAGACCTACTGCGCATGCTCCGTTTCCTAACTCCCGCCGTGCTTTGCGCGCCATGACGTCATTCTTTTGAACGGCGACGCTCGTACCGTACTTCCGTATTCCCGGACGGCTTACGCAAACGACATTGATTTTTAAATTTCAACGCGGGAACGACGGCCATACTTTAGACAGCAATGACTAAAGTTAAGGCACCAAAAAAAAAGTGTAACTTAGCGACGGGAAACTATACTAGCGGCGACGTAGCGAACGCGAAAAACCGCCGTGGATCGGCCGTAACTCCTAATTTGCATAACCGACGCTGGTTTACGACGCAAACTCCGCCCAGCGGCGACCGCGGTACTGCATCCTAAGATCCGACAGTGTAAAACTATTACACCTGCCGGATCTTAGGAATATCTATGCGTAACTGATTCTATGAATCAGCCGCATAGATAGAAACAGGGATACGACGGCGTATCAGCAGATACGCCTGTGTATCCCTTTTGTGGATCTGGCCCATAGAGCTTTGTTTTGATGGTATTTGACCATCACTGCGTTTTTTGATTTTTTTGTGATATAAATGAAAAAAGATGGAAAAAAAAAAAAACTATATTTTTTTATTCCTGCTATAAAACTAATCACATACAAAAAAAAAAAAAAACGAATTTCTTCATGAATTTAGGCCAAAACGTATTCTGCTACAGAAAAAAAAAATCACAATAGTTGTATATTATTCGGTTTGCCTGAAAGTTATAGCGTCTGGTATAGATACTGGAATTTTTATATATTTTTATATTTTTTATATACTAGTAGGTTTTTACACCGAGGCGTTGGGGGCGTCGGCAGTGAAGCGCCGCTATTTTTATCGGCGCTTTACCGTCTTTTTTGCTGCACTTTTCGGCCGCTAGCAAGACTTCCTGTCCCACTTCCTCCTTCCGCCGAGAGGCTGCTAAGGCGAATAGTCTAATCGCCTTTTGGCAGCCCCTCCCTGTAAGCGATCGCCTGGGACACGTGACAGGTCCCAGGTGATCGCCTGTCCAATCAGATGGCGCAGCGCGGCTCGCGCATGCGCAGTGGGTGCCCGGCCGTGAAGCCGAAAGCTGTCACGGCCGGATGTCCACACTTAGAATGAAGACGCCGGCCGGAGAGGGGGGGAGAGGAGCGGAGCCCCGTCCGGCGCGTCGTTGGAACGTGGAGCAGGTGAGTGTATGTTTATTTGAAGCCAGCAGCTACACTAAAAATTACTGGAACACCCCTTTAATAGGCAGGGGCATTTTAAGAGCAGTGTATATACCGCTCCTACAGCGCTGCAAAGATGCTGCTTGCAGGACTTTTTTTACCGTCATGCCAGCGCACCGCTCCAGTGTGAAAACCCTTTCACATTGGAGTGAGAGGAGGGGCTCTTCACAGGCGCTATTTTTAGCGCTATAGCCAGTGTTGCCAACCTTCAGTATTTTTACTGGCAGCCAGTAAAAAACAGACAATTTTCTCCTGCCAGTAAATGCCAGTAAAAGGTTGCCAGTAAAAAATATGGCTGTGACGCTCGGCTTGGTCCAGAGCTGGCTGAGACCATCCAAGTGCCTGCTACAGTGTGATCGGGTGGCTCTGGCAGAGGCAGTGCCTCAGCATGTCGTGTGATGTCATAGTGCAATGGAGCCAAGCAGAGCGACCAGAGCCTCGTGTGTGGGTCCGCGGTATGGGAGCAAGGCAGGCTGGGACCGTCAGTGCTGTTTAGACTGGAGTGGACTGGAGGGAACACTGGGTTTGGAGAGAGACTGTCACTGTGACTAAGGAGGGGACATGTCAATTTTATGTGTGTGTGCTGCCCATTCTAATTTCTTGCCCTCTTGTCTCCTGTCCCTGAGCTACTTACTTACTATATCAAAAATAAAATACAAAATATGGGGTAGATTCACAAAGACTTACGACGGGCGTATCAGTAGATACGCCGTCGTAAGTCTGAATCCCCGCCGTCGCAACTTTAAGCGTATGCTCAAACTGAGATACGCTTAAATGTTGCTAAGATACTACCGGCGTAAGTCTCCTACGGCGTCGTATCTTAACTGCATATTTACGCTGGCCGCTAGGGGCGTGTACGCTGATTTACGCCTAGAATATGTAAATCAGCTAGACACGCCTATTCACGAAGGTACGCCCGGCCGTCGCAGTAAAGATACGCCGTTTACGTAAGGGGTTTTCAGGCGTAAAGATAAACCACCAAAAACATGGCGCAGCCAATGTTAAGTATGGACGTCGGAACCGCGTCAAATTTTTCAAATTTTACGTCGTTTGCGTAACTCGTCTGTGAATGGAGCTGGCCGTAATTTACGTTCACGTCGAAAGCATGACGATTTGCCAACGTCATTTGGAGCATGCGCACTGGGATACGTCCACGGATGGTGCATGTGCCGTTCGCTAAAAACGTCAAATACGTGGGGTCACTAGTATTTTACACAGAACATGCCCCCAACCAGCCTATTTTGAATTAGGCGGGCTTACGCCGGCCCAGTTACATTGCGCCGCCATAAGTTACAGCGCAAGTTCTTTGTGAATACAGGACCTGCTGCTCAAACTTACGGCGGCGTAGTGTATCCGAGATACGCTACGCCGGCCAAAATCTATGTGAATCTACCCCTATGTTTTTTGCTTTATGCCGCGTACACACGACCATTTTCAATGGTCTAGAAAAAAACAACGTTTTTTTCAATCTGATTCTTGTCAACCCTGCCTTGCATACACACTACTATCGTGAAAAAAAAAATGCTTGAGCAAAGCGCGTTGACATACAACACGTACGACGGCACTATAAAGGAGAAGTTCTATTCGGATGGCGCCACCCTTGGGGCTGCTTTTACTGATTTTGTGTTAGTAAAAGTTTGGTGAGGGACGATTCGCGCTTTTCAGTCTGTTACAGCGTGACAAATGTGCTATCTCCATTACGAACGCTAGTTTTACCAGAACGAGCGCTCCCGTCTCATAACTTGCTTCTGAGCATGCATGTTTTTTTTCATGTCGTTAAAGCCTAACACACAACCATTTTTTACGACGTTAAAAACAACAAAGTGAAAAAAGAAAACGTGAAAAACGACGCGAAAATTTAGAGCATGTTCTAAATTTTTAATGCCCGTTTTTAACGTTGCGAAAAATGCTCTGGAGCCCACACACGATCGTTTTTAATGACATTAAGAAAAAAAATGTAATTTTTCACATCGTGTGTACGCGGCATTATTATCTACCTTAAATCATATTGCTAATTGCATATTGTATTTGTTTGTAGCCTAAATACTCTAATTTGCACTTAAAACTGTTATTTTGTAACTTTTGGAAAGGCCAGTAAAAACTTGGCTGTGCCAATAAATTTTGGGTGTTGTGTCAGTAAATTTCAATCTGGTAGGTTGGCAGAATTGGCTATAGCACCTGTAAAGCCATACCTCCCAACTTTTTGAGATGGGAATGAGGGACACCTATCAGCAAAAGTATGTAGGCATAGGACACACCCCTTGCCACACCCCCTTAAAGGAGAATTGTGCAAAAAACAAGATTGGTTAAACACACAAGTTGTTGTTTTTTATACCACTACTATTCCTTTATTTTTCTTTTGGAATTTACAAATACAGCAATTTAGAAATCACATGAAAGGTTTAGGGCTGGAAAACACTTTTTGATAGATTATGGGCTGGATTCACGTAGATCGGCGCATCTTTGAGGCGGCGTAGCGAATCGTATTTACGCTACGCCGCCGTAAGTCAAAGAGGCAAGTGCTGTATTCACAAAGCACTTGCCTCCTAAGTTACGGCGACGTAGCGTAAATGGGGCCGGCGTAAGCGCGCCTAATTCAAATGAGGGGGCGTGTTTTATGTAAATAATTGGTGACCCGACGTGATTGACGTTTTTACGAACGGCGCATGCGCCGTCCGTGTACATATCCCAGTGTGCATTGCTCCAAAGTACGCCGCAAGGACGTATTGGTTTCGACGTGAACGTAAATTACGTCCAGCCCCATTCACGGAAGACTTACGCAAACGACGCAACATTTTCAAATTCCGACGCGGGAATGACGGCCATACTTAACATTGGCTACGCCACCTAGGGGGCAGCTTTATCTTTACGCTGTGTATTTCTTACAGAAACGGCGTATCTTTACTGCGACGGGCAAGCGTACGTTCCTGAATCGGCGTATCTAGTCATTTACATATTCTACGCCGAAATCAACGAAAGCGCCACCTAGCGGCCAGCGGAAAAATTGCACCCTAAGATACGACGGCGCAGGCTGTCGTATCTTAGCTAGGTTTAAGTGTATCTCAGTTTGAGAATACACTTAAACTTACGACGGGCTTAGATTCCGAGTTACGTCGGCGTATCTACTGATACGCCGGCGTAACTCTTTGTGAATCCAGCCCAAAAAGTGTATTTTATATACATCTATATAGATCAGACTAAAATGAGGGACAAATGAGGAGGAAAGAGGGACATTGCTCCAAATCAGGGACAGTCCCTCGAAATCAGGGACAGTTGGGAGCTATGGTAAAGCGCCTGTGTGAAAGCAGCCGTAATGTCGGTGATAAGCGACTAAAGCCACGAATGTCGGGTGGCATCGGCCAGGCCAGTTCAATAGAAGCCGCGTTTAGGGGTGTCAAGCGTGCATGAGGCCTTATATGGTTTGTCTCAATGCCACTTTGCAAGGGGGACTCAAAAAAAAAAAACTGCAGTATTTTTGATATTTATGCTATTATTGTGCTCATAGTTCTACTTTACATACATGTAGAAAAAAAAAATCACATAGAAGATTGAGCATAGAGGAATAAAACGCCTCCAAATAGCAAGGATAACTCACAGCACAATACCCCTATGCCCCATTCTGCATGTAGAGATATGCACAAAGGGGGGGCAGATAGAGGCTTGGAATAAAAGCATGCAGATACTCTCACATTATCTCTGCCCTCAGGCTGATAAACTGGCCAGCTCCTTAAGAGACCCCCACAGAGCCACATGAAAGACCGTCTGAGCCCTAACCGCGACCCCCGGGGTCACCAGTTCACGACCTCGCAGTCACCCGGTCACAAGTGGAGAGGGGGGTCTGCTGGCAGCAATTAGAAGTATCCTCGGCCCAAGGTGTCAGCAGTGATATTAGAAGAGCGTTGGGCCACGTCACAATGTTACACTTCATTCTATGTTATCATTTAAATGACACCTGATAGCAGAGCAGTCACTGGCCCCCAGGGGGCACAATCAGAGCTCAGTGAATGGGACTCCCTCTGAATGCAGAGAGTTTGCAGAGTTCAGGCTTATCAGAGGGTCAGAAATGGACGCTGGAAGCAGGGGGCTGCTGTGTAGATGGGACACCAGCGACGGCTTGATTTTGGGGCTGATTCCTGGCTGAAGCGGACAGAATTTGAGCCATGGGTGGCCCTGCTATTGATTACAAAATCAGCTGAACCAGATGAAATTTTTTTTTGCCACACACCCCCTTGGCTCCACCCCCTTTTCCATGCCCATGTAAACCTCATCTTTTTAACGAAGTGCCCATCAAATGCGGCCTCACCAGCACCCATCAATGCAGCCTCACCAGCACCCATCAAATGCAGCCTCACCAGCACCCATCAAATGCAGCCTCACCAGCGCCCATCAAATGCAGCCTCACCAGCGCCCATCAATGCAGCCTCACCAGCACCCATCAAATGCAGCCTCACCAGCACCCATCAAATGCAGCCTCACCAGCGCCCATCAAATGCAGCCTCACCAGTGCCCATCAATGAATGTTTGCTTGCTTCCAATCCTTTCGGGAGTCATGACACAGACACAGTCCCCTGCCGCCGCTGCACCTCAGACACTATGTGCGAACGGAGCGGTGGCTGATGCTGAGACTTAGTTGCTTGCTGCAGAGAGAAGAAAGTATGAACACCAGTGGCCGGGCGCCCTAGGCAGCAGGATAGTGACGGTACCTGTCGCGTTTCCCCACACATGGGGCACTACTAATGACGCGGCGCGCCAGGGGGGGGGCGGAGCCGAGTGATACAGTCGGCGGCTATACCCGCCGCTGTATCACGGGAGCGCGCGCGCTCCTCCCCACATCGTTTCTCCACCTCGGAGAAGTGCTCTACTCGGTGGACACCTGTGTGGGCACGCTTCAGAGTCCCGCTTCTGCATGTATTCACACAGCTAGCGGGACTCGGCCCCGCCCCCCCCGGGGGCGCGTCATTGGATTTGATTGACAGCAGCGGGAGCTAATGGCTGCACTGCTATCAATCTATCCAATCAAGAGCCGGGACCCTGTGCAGAGAGGGAGAGCGCCTCTTTGCCACGAGAATAAAGGGGCTCAGGTAAGTAAAACAGGGGGGCTGGGGGACCGGTCACTGCCAGAAGTTTTTTCACCTAAAGGCATAGGATGCTTTAAGGTGAAAAAACACCAGGGGCCGGATTCAGGTAGCCCGCCGTAAGTTTGTGCGGGCGTAGCGTATGTTATTTACGCTACGCCGCCGCAGTTTAGAGAGGCAAGTGCTGTATTCACAAAGCACTTGCTCTGTAAGTTGCGGCGGCGTAGCGTAAATCTGCCGGCGTAAGCGCGCCTAATTCAAATTGAGAAGAGGTAGGCGTGTTTTATGTAAATAAAACATGACCCCACGTAAATGACGTCTTTAACGAACGGCGCATGCGCCGTTCGTGAAAGAATCCCAGTGCGCATACTCGAAATTACGCCGCAAATCGTCAATGCTTTAGACGTGAACGTAATTTACGCAAAGCCCTATTAGCGAATGACTTACGCAAACAACGTAAAAATTTCAAAATTCGACGCGGGAACGACGTCCATACTTAACATTGCGTACGCCTCATAGAAGCAGGAGCAATGTTACGCCGGAAAAGCCTTACGCAAACGTCGTAAAAAAATTCCGCCGGGGGGGCACACGTTTGTGAATCGGGGTATCTAGGTAATTTGCATATTCTACGCCGAAAACGACGGAAGCGCCACCTAGCGGCCAGCGTAAATATGCACCCTAAGATACGACGGCGTAAGAGACTTACGCCAGTCAGATCTTAGCCTAATTTCGGCGTATCTTGCTTTCTGAATACAGAAAGAAGATACACCGGCGCAGGTTTGAATTTACGCAGCGTATCTATAGATACGCCGGCGTAAATCAATGCTGAATCCGGCCCGAGGTTTACAACATATTTACACTTACTTTGTGTGATGGACTATACAAAGTAAACTGAAGAGCAGGTACATAGCCCTACAGGCAGAAGCTGATCGTGTGACCACTCTCATGGTAATTATTTTAGAGGACTGTACTGCCACCTGCTGGTAATCTTCCAGAATACAAGTCCAGCTTTCACAATACTATACATTACTGTACACCGGAATATGTGACAGAGCAACAGTTGTTTAATGAATTTACATAAATCAGAGCAATTACACATGTGTAACACTGCAAAAACATTTACAGTTTAGGAGATATTCCCCTCGCAATGAGCCGCTGAATGCGCACAGGGGATTTTCGGCTTAACCACTTCCGGACCGCCGCATGTACATTTACGTCGGCAGAATGGCACGGACAGGCACATTGGCGTACCTGTACGACCCTGCCTAGACGTGGGTCAGGGGTTCGATCGGGATCCCCCCCCCCCCCGTACATGCGGCGCTTCCCGTGGCTTCAGGAGCGATCCGGGACGAGGGCGCGGCTATTCGTTTCTAGCCGCCCCCTCGCGATCGCTCCCCGGAGCTGAAGAACGGGGAGGTCCGTATGTAAACACGGCTTCCCCGTGCTTCACTGTGGCGGCGCATCGATCGAGTCATCCCTTTTATAGGGAGACTCGATCGATGACGTCAGTCCTACAGCCACACCCCCCTACAGTTGTAAACACACACTAGGTGAACCCTAACTCCTACAGCGCCCCCCTGTGGTTAAATCCCAAACTGCAACTGTCATTTTCACAATAAACAATGCAATTTAAATTCATTTTTTGCTGTGAAAATGACAATGGTCCCAAAAATGTGTCAAAATTGTCTGAAGTGTCCGCCATAATGTCGCAGTCACGAAAAAAATCGCTGATCGCCGCCATTAGTAGTAAAAACAAAAATAATAATAAAACTATTCCCTATTTTGTAAACGCTCTAAATTTTGCGCAAACCAATCGATAAACGCTTATTGTGATTTTTTTTTACCAAAAATAGGTAGAAGAATACGTATCGGCCTAAACTGAGGGGAAACAAAATTTATATATGTTTTTGGGGGATATTTATTATAGCAAAAAGTAAAAAATATTGCATTTTTTTCAAAATTGTCGCTCTATTTTTGTTTATAGCGCAAAAAATAAAAACCGCAGAGGTGATCAAATACCACCAAAAGAAAGCTCTATTTGTGGGGAAAAAAGGACGCCAATTTTGTTTGGGAGCCACGTCGCACGACCGCGCAATTGTCAGTTAAAGCGACGCAGTGCCTAATCGCAAAAACTGTCCGGGTCCTTTAGCTGCCTAAAGGTCCGGGTCTTAAGTGGTTAAAGTACACCCGTTCTGAGAGAAACATGTAGGCTGCCACTGATGACCTTCTGAAATTGCTACTTACCTGGCTGCCTTTGGTACTTTCTGAGTCACTGGCTCAAAACAAGCATGCTGCAAGTGACTCCAAACTTCTGATTTCCCAGTCAGTGACGCAACATTAGTGAAGCCTTTTGACAGAGAATGACAGTTTTCTGAAAGAATCATAAATAGTGATCAACACAAACGAAGAATATAAAACCGAATAATAAACTCATAGAGAGATTCTATCACCCACTGAAGGAAACGTGAAATCTATGACTAATACCGTCCAAGGCAGAAATGCGTCAGCAGGATGCTTTGTATCAACCTTGTTTAACCACTTCAGCCCCCGCACCATTTTGTTGCTAAATGACCTGGCCATTTTTTGCGATTCGGCACTGCGTCGCTTTAACTGACAATTGCGCGGTCGTGCGACGTGGCTCCCAAACAAAATTGGCGTCCTTTTTTCCCCACAAATAGAGCTTTCTTTCGGTGGTATTTTATCACCTCTGCGGTTTTTATTTTTTGCGCTATAAACAAAAATAGAGCGTAAATTTGGGGAAAAAAAGCTATATTTTTTTACTTTTTGCTGTAATAAATATCCCCCAAAAAATATAAAAAAAAATGTTTTTTTCCTCAGTTTAGACCGATACGTATTCTTCTACATATTTTTGGTAAAAAAAAAAACGCATTTATTCATCAGTTTGCGCAAAAGTTATAGGGGCAGATCCACAAACGAATTACGCCGGCGTATCTATTGGTACGCCACGTAATTTTAAAGTTCCCGCGTCGTATCTCTGTTTGGTATCCACAAAACAAGATACGACGGAATGCAGGCTTGATCCGACTGGCGTACGACTTAGTCGGATCGTAGGTGCATTTTTCTGCTGGCCGCTAGGTGGCGTTTCCGTCGAATTCTACGTCGAGTAGGCAAATTAGGTAGTTTCGGCGATCCACGAACGTACGTCCGGCCGGCGCATTTTTTTACGTCGTTTGCGTTCGGCTTTTTTCATCGTATAGTTACCCCCTGCTATGTGAGGCGTACTTAATGTTAAGTATGGCCGCCGTTCCCGCGTCGAATTTTGAAAATGTTACGTCGTTTGCGTAAGTCGTTCGCGAATAAGGATTTGCGTAGAATGACGTCATCGTCGTAAACATTGGCTTGTTCCGGTTTATTTTCCAACATGCGCACTGGGATACCCCCACGGACGGTGCATGCACCGTAAAAAAAAAAAACGTAATTTACGTCGGGTCACGACGTATTTACATAAAACACGCCCTCATCACATAGATTTGAATTGCGCGCCCTTACGCCGGGAGAATTACGCTACGCCGCCGTAACTTTAGAGGCAAATGCTTTGTGAATACAGCATTTACCTCTTAAAGTTGCGGCGGCGTAGAGTTACTAGGATACGCTACGCCGGAAGAAAAATACAATCCGCTACGTGGATCTGGCCTATAGCGTCTACAAAATAGGGGATAGTTTTATGACATTTTTATTCATATTTTTGTTTTTACTAGTAATGGCGGCGATCAGCGATTTTTATCGTGACTGCGACATTATGGCGGACGCATCGGACACTTTTGACACATTTTTGGGACCATTGTCATTTTTACAGCGATCGGTGCTATAAAAATGCACTGATTACGGTGAAAATGACACTGGCAGTGAATGGGTTAACCACTAGGTGGCGCTGTAGGGGTTAAGTGTGCCCTAGTGAGTGATTCTTACTGTAGGGGGGGGGGGGTGGGCTACATGTGACAAGACAGTGATCATCGCTTCCGATTACAGGAAGCGGTGATCACTGTCATTGTCAGTAGGCAGAGCGGGGGGATGCTCGTTTACGTCAGCAGCTCCCCGTTCTTCCTCACCGTGATACGATCGTGGGTATCCCCGCGGCGATCGACTCCGTGGGACCCTACAGTCGGGCTCACGGCGGGCACGCGCTCGCAATGCCGCGATCTTAAAGGGGACATATATATACGTCCTTTTGCCTGTCCGTGCCATGCTGCCAACGTATATATTCGTGCGCTGGTCGGCAAGCAGTTAATAAAAGGAAATATAATAGGAAATGTTGGACATTTGCTCACCCGCTGGATGAAACGTGAATGTATACAATGCAATCCAATGGAAAGAATTTCACCTTTTTTAAATACATGAAAATTTAAAGAGGAACTGCAGTCTGCTCACATAGTTTGTAATAAAAACATCTTTGCCATTCTGAAGCTTCCCTCTAATCACTTTGCATATTATTTTATATATATTGTAAATCTGTACTTGTCAAATATGCTGCAGAAATCTCCCTCCACTGAGTCTGGCTGCATCCATTTTGACTGTGGGCAGCTGAAGCTGCTGCCTGTTCACTTCCTGGATATACACAGACACCCTCCTCCAGCTCTGCAGCTCTCATTGGCCCACTTATGACTCCCCGATCTCTTCCTGACAATCTCTCACAAGAGTGAGAGAGAGCTGTGTATGATGTCATAAGCCTAGGCCTTTTATCAGACAAGAAACAGGAAGTGGGCCGCTGTATAAGGTATTTACTGGCAGAAAAAATACTTACTATCTAAAGTTAAAACAACAAGGGCAGAAGATTTAATCGATGAAAAAATAACTAAAGTTCCACTTTAATATAATATAATATAATATAATGTAACCATAGGTGTGCGCAACCTATTGCATAAGGGTGTGCACCCCAAAGCTCAAACTCACATAGGTCTGTATATACACACAGTGGGCCAGATCCAGAAAGAAATACATTGGCGCAGCGTATCAGAGATACGCTACGCCGCCGTACCTTACCTGACGCATTTTCGAATCCTCAGCGAGTTTGCGCCGTAAGTTACGGTGGCGTAGTGTATTTCTGGCGGTGTATTTCAAATTGGGCGGGTTGGGGGCGGGTTTCATTTAAATGAAGCGCGTCCCCGCGCCGAATGAAATGCGCATGCGTCGTTCCTAAATTTCCCGCCGTGCATTGCGCGAAATGACGTCGCAACAACGTCATTTTTTGAACTTAGACGTGAGTTACATCCATCCCTATTCACGGACGACTTCCGCAAAAAAATAATTCAAATTTCGACGCGGGAACGACGGCCATACTTAACATGGCAATTCTATCTATACGCCGCAAAATACCAGCTTTAACTATACGCTGGAAAAAGCCGACTACAGACGACGTTAGAAAATGCGACGGCCGCGCGTACGTTCGTGGATCGTCATAAATCGCTAATTTGCATACCCGACGCGGAAAACGCCACCCAGCGGACGCCGAAGTATTGCATCTTAGATCCGAAGGCGTACGAAGACGTACACCTGTCGGATCTAACCCAGAAGCCGTCGTATCTTGTTTTGAGGATTCAAAACAACGATACGACGCGGGAAATTTGAAAGTACGCCGGCGTATCAGTAGATACGCCGGCGTACTTCGTCTGTGGATCTGGCCCAGTGTCAGTAGAGCAGGGGCTAATGTCAGTAGGGCAGAGATTGGCGTCAGTAGTTTATTTTAATTATTTGTTTTTTTTTTTACTCTTTTATAATTATATTTTTTTATTATTCTTTATTTATTATTTTTTTCAATATTTTTTTTTACAATACTTTATTTGAATTTATTTTTTACGAGCCCCATTTGGTGAACTATCAGGGATCTAAACAGACCCCTGATGTCTCACTTTTGACACAGAGAAAGGCACTGAGGACAAAGATTCCCCAGTCTCTTTCTCTGCAGCCAAGCAGCAGGGGGAATCTGCGCAGCACAGGGTGATTAGAGTGTGCCCAGGCACACCTGGCACACCCTGTGCACACGCCTATGAATGTAACATAATACAGTGGAACCTTGGATTACGAGCAAAAAATCATTCCAGGAGAATGCTTGCAATCCAAAGCACTCGCATATCGAAGCGCGTTTCCCCATAGAAGTCAATAGAAACGAAAATAATTAGTTCCACATTGACTTTTATGGCATGCAATACCGCATGTGGCCAGAAGTGGGGGGCGCCGGAGAGACTTGGAAATACTCGGAGACTGTTCGTCTGCATTCGGAAACTCTCAAAAACGCTTGGAAACAGGAGTATTTCAGAATGGCTCCGATCGGCTCCGGCGCCCCCCCCCGCACCTCAGGTCAAATGCGATACTGCACACCACAGTGGCTTGAATCCTGCTCATTTTGCGAAACAACACTCGCAAACCGTGTCAGGATTTAAAAAAAAATAATTGCGCTGTATAATGTATATATCAAGGATTTTGGCATCCCAAAAGTCGCAATGATTGTACACATATAGCTGGATTCAGGTAGGGGCGCGCATCTTTAAGGCGGCGTATCGTATTTACGCTACGCCGCCGTAAGTCAGAGAGGCAAGTGCTGTATTCACAAAGCACTTGCCTCCTAAGTTATGGCGGCGTAGCGTAAATCGTCCGGGGTAAGCGCGCCTAATTCAAATGAGGATGTGGGGGGCGTGTTTTATGTAAATTACTTGTGACCCGACAGGATTGACGTTTTTTACGAACGGTGCATGCGCCGTCCGTGTACATATCCCAGTGTGCATTGCTCCAAAGTACGCCGCAAGTGCGTATTGGTTTCGACGTGAACGTAAATTCCGTCCAGCCCTATTCACGAACGACTTACGCAAACGACGTAAAATTTACAAATTTCGACGCGGGAACGACGGCCATACTTAACATTGACTAGTCCAGCTATTTGATGGAATAACTTTACGCCGGGAATCGAATTACGTAAACGGCGTATCGTATTTTTCACAACAGAGTCCTACCTTCCCATCTTCATCACAGCATGGCTGGGGCAGCATGGCAGTGGGAAGTGGAGCTGAGGCTGCCCTGAATTGTTGCCCACTCTGGATTAGATGGGAGTGGGGAGCATAGGAGCTGAGCTGCTAAATGACTGCTGGGAGGGGGGAGCCAAGCTTCTAATTGGAGCGAGTGAGCTAAACTGCAGAGGGAACGATTTGGACGACTTTAGTGCTTCTGCTAGAGTTTTGAGGATTCATTGATCCAGGGTGCCTGTAGCTACAGAGGTAAATGAGGACTTGTTTTAAAACCCATTCACTGGAACTTGCCCTCTACTGCCTCTTCTCCCCTCCCTCTTAAACATGATGACAGGATGCCTGCAAATGAATATTCTGACCAATGGAATGAATGAACGCCCAAACGCTTGATGCACCTAAACGTGTTTATATAGCATGGATTTTGGCGTGTTTTTAAAGCAATTGCTCACCATGCTATGGCCAAACGATGGCTACAGCGCGTTCGTCCTCCTAGAGCCCCGCCCCCTGTGCGCCTCCTTCAGAACGCATTGGGTGAGCTCTCTGACCACTGTGTCCTTCAGACAAGGCTGATTACAGATGGGGTAAAGGGCCAATCACAGCAGCCCTTTACCATGTGATCAGCTGTGTCCAATCACAGCTGATCATGGTAAATAGACTTGCCAGTTATCAGCAGTCCTTTCCTTCCAGGTTGTGGGAAGAAATGAGAGCCTTTAACTGGCAAGCCTGTCAGCACATAATTTACACTGATGATCAGGGCAGTGATTATCAGTGCAGCCCCATCAGTGCAACCTTTCAGTGCCGCATATCAGTACCCATCAGTGTCACCTATTAATGCTCATCAGTGCAGCCTATCAGTGTCGCCTCATCAGTGCAGCCTATCAGTGTCGCCTCATCAGTGGCCATCAGGGCCCCCCCTTTACAGTGCTCATTAATGCAGCCTCATCAACGCACATCCGTGAAGAAGAAAAAATTACTTATTTGCAAAATGTTGTAATAGAAAAACAAAAACTGTTTGTCTTTTTACATTTTCAGTCTTTTTTTTGTTTGTTTAGCAAAAAATAAAAGACCCAGTGGTGATTAAATACCATCTAAAGAAATTTCTTGTAGGTGTACAAATTTATTCCATTTATGGATGATGGAGAGGCCACTGTGCTCATTGGGACCTTCAATGCTGCAGCTTTATAGATAAGGGCATTTAGGTCTCATGAACACAGGACATTTTTTTTTCATCTCCTGGGTGCATTTGCTGCAGGGGAGGAAAGAGCAGCTTAACCTCTTCAATAACGGGTGCTTTTGCCCCCTTCCCGCCCAGGCCAATTTTTTGTTTTTAGCGCTGTCAGGCCCTGTACACACGATCGGTTCATCCGATGAGAATGGTCCGACGGACCCTTTTCATCGGTCCACCGCTGAAGTGGCCTGATGGTCTGATGTGCGTACACACCATTAGTTCAAAAACTGATCGGGTCAGAACACGGTGACGTAAAACACACGACGTGCTGAAAAAAACGAAGTTCAATGCTTCCAAGCATGCGTCGACTTGATTCTGAGCATGCGCGGGTTTTGAACCGATGCTTTTCTGTACTAACCATCGGTTTGGCCCGATCGGTCAACGGTCCATCGGTTCGGTTTTAAAGCATGTTTTAAAATTTTGGACCGAAGGAAAACAGACCGATGGGCTATACACACGGTCGGTTTGGACCGATGAAACTGAACCTCAATCCATTCTCATCGGTTTTGTCCGACTGTGTGTACGCGGCCTCACACGTTGAATGACAATTGCGTGCCCATGCAACGCTGTACCCAAGTAAAATTTTTATCGTTTTTTTTCCCCACACAAAGATTTTTTTTCAGCAAATGCTTTATTTTTTAACCTGACATCAAAATAGACTTATGCCGCATACACGCGACCGTTTTTCGGGTTGTAAAAAATTACGTTTTTTTTTACTGTCATTAAAAACAATGGTGTGTGGGCTCCAGAGCATTTTTCACGATGTATAAAATGGGCATTAAAAATTTAGAACATGCTCTAATTTTTCACAACGTTTTTAACGTTGTCGTTTTTAACGCCGTAAAAAAAGGTTGTGTGTGGGCTTTAACGACGTGAAAAAAACGCGCATGCTCAGAAGCAAGTTGTGAGACGTAAGCGCTCGTTCTGGTAAAACTAGCGTTCGTAATGGAGTAAGCACATTCGTCACGCTGTAACAGACTGAAAAGCGCAAATCGTCTTTTACTAACACAAAATCAGCTAAAGCAGCCCAAAGGGTGGCGCCATCCGAATGGAACTTCCCCTTTATAGTGCCGTCGTACGTGTTGTACGTCACCGCGCTTTGCTAGAGCATTTTTTTTTCACAATCGTGTGTAGTGGATGTGGACGTTTTAACGATCGGGTTAAAAAAAAGGTAGTTTTTTCTAGACCATTAAAAATTTCACTTTTTACAACCCGAAAAACGGTCGTGTGTATGCGGCATTAGGCGAAGGTGAGGACTATGTTATATGTGCATAGATGGCCACTGGGGGGAGCCATACACACACAGTTTAGAGATCCTCAGTTCTACACAGACATATGCTTTGCTGGGGCTTTTGCCTTCCTTTGGACCAACTGTGGGTATAGGATTGTGTATATAGATATCTATATCTATATATATATATATATATATATATATATATATATATATATATTTTTTTTTTTTTTTTTTTTTTTTTTATGTATTTTTTTTGCTTTTTCCCTTTTATAGGTTGAACTAAATGGACTTGTGTTTTTTTTCAACCTGACTAACTATGTAACTATAGCAAGCCTCTAACATTGAAATTGGACTGTAGGCCCAAAAGTTTTCATTGGAATATATTTGGGAAAGGCCACAACAGATATCAATGTACTTCGTGTACCAAAAGTTTTTGACAAACCCAGACATTGGGCTAGGTTCAGAGAGAGTTACGCCGGCGTATCAGTATATACGCCGTCGTAACTCTGAATCTACGCCGTCGTAAATTTAAGCGTATTCTGGAAACCAGATAGGCTTAAATTAGGCTAAGATACGAGCGGCGTAAGTCTCCTACGCCGTCGTATCTTAGGGTGCATATTTACGCTGGCCGCTAGGTGGCGCTTCCGTCGATTTCAGCGTAGAATATGCAAATGAGCTGGATACGCTGATTCAGAAACGTACGTGCGCCCGGCGGATTTTTTTACGTAAGGCTTTTTCCGGCGTAACGTTACTCCTGCTATATGAGGCATAGCCAATGTTAAGTATGGACGTCGTTCCCGCGTCGAATTTTGAAAATTTTACGTCGTTTGCGTAAGTCGTTCGCGAATAGGGCTTTGCGTAAATTACGTTCACGTCGAAAGCATTGACTATTTGCGACGTGATTAGGAGCATGCGCACTGGGATACGTTCACGGCCTGCGCATGCGCCGTTCGTGAGAAACGTCATTTACGTGGGGTCATGTTTTATTTACATAAAACACGCCCACCTCTTGACAATTTAAATTCGGCACGCTTACGCCGGCAGATTTACGCTACGCCGCCGCAATTTACGGAGCAAGTGCTTTGTGAATACTGCACTTGCCTCTCTAAATTGTGGCGGCGTAGCGTAAATAACATACGCTACGCCCGCACAATCTTACGTTGCCGTACCTGAATCTAGCCCATTAAAAGTAGCGGTGACATCATCACTGTGCTATACAGTGCACCTGTAAAGTATTCACAGCACTTCACTTTTTCCACATTTTGTTATGTTACAGCCTTATTCCAAAATAGATTAAATTCATTATTTTCCTCAAAATTCTACAAACAATACCCCATCTACCCACAATACCCCACAACGTGAAAGAAGTTTGTTTGAAATCTTTACAAATGTATTAAAGAAATCACATCTACATAAGACCCCTTTCACACTGGGGAGGTTTTCAGGCACCTGAAAACTGTCTCTTTCACACTGAGACGGTGCGCTTGCGGGACGGGAAAAAAAAGTCCTGCAAGCAGCATCTTTGGGGAACTGTAGGAGCGATGTATACAGCCCTCCTACACCGCCCCGACCATTGAAATTAACGGGCAGCGCTTCCAAAGTGCCTGAAAAGCTTGGGGGTTAAGAGCACCTCGCTAGCGGCCAAAAAGCGCTGCCTAACCACTTAAGACCCGGACCAATATGCAGGTAAAGAACCAGGCCCCTTTTTGCGATTCGGCACTGCGTCGCTTTAACTGACAATTGCACGGTCGTGCGACGTGGCTCCCAAATAAAATTGGCGTCCTTTTTTTCCCACAAATAGAGCTTTCTTTTGGTGGTATTTGATCACCTCTGCAGTTTTTTTTTTTTTGCGCTATAAACAAAAATTCAGTTGATTGGACATGATAGGGTAAGGCACACACCCGTCTATATAAGGTTAACAGTGCATGTCAGAGCACAAACCAAGCTATGAAGTCCAAGGAATTGTTTGTAGACCTCCGAGACATTGAGGCACAGATCTGGGGAAGGGTACAGACAATTTTCTGTAGCATTGAAGGTCCCAACCAATGGGCACAGTGGCCTCCATCATCTGTAAATGGAAGAAGTTTGGAACCACCAGGAATCTTCCTAGAGCGATTGAGGGCCTTAGTCAGGAAGGAGACCAAGAATCCGATGGGTCACTCTCACAAAGCTCCAGAATTTCTCTGTGGAGAGAGGAGAACCTTCCAGAAGAATAAAAGTCTCTGCAGCACTCCACCAATCAGGCCTATATGGTAGAGTGGCCAAACGGAAGCCATTCATCAGTAAAAGGCACATGATAGCCTACCTGGAGTTTGCCAAAAGGCACCTGAAGGACTCTCAGACCATGAAAAACAAAATTCTTTGATCTAATGAAACAAAGATTGAACTCTTTGGCCTGAATAGCAAGCATCATGTCTGGAGGAAACCAGGCACCGCTCATCACCTGGCCAATACCATCCCTACAGTGAAGCATGGTGGTGGCAGCACCATGCTGTGGGGATATTTGTGGCAGGAACTGGGAGACTAGTCAGGATAGAGGCAAAGAAGAATGCAGCAATGTACTCAGACATCCTTGATGAAAACCTGCTCCAGAGTGCTCTGGACCTCAGACTGGGGCAAAGGTTCATCTTCCAACAGGACAACGACTCTAAGCACACAGCCAAGATAACAAAAGGAGTGGCTACGGGACAACTCTGTGAATGTCCTTGAGTGGCTCAGCCTTGAACCCGATTGAACATCTCTGGAGAGCAGGGCCGTCTTAATAGCATCATGGGCCCCTGGGCAAAGTAAAGCACTGGGGCCCCACCAGCTTGCCCCAATTTACACACCTACAGTACTTTCAAGAAATTAAGTATAAATAGTTGATAGAATTAAATATATATTCATTAGTACTTTCAATAAAAATCAATTTTACAAAAGAAAAACATTCCATAAATCAATGTTAACACAAAGGGCACAATACAGGGGGGAATGCAGAAGGGCACAGTACAGGGGGGGGGGCAGGAGGGCACAACCAGGGCTGGACTGGGACAAAAATTTGGCCCTGGACTTCATCCAGACTGGCCCACTTTGACAGGTCTCTCCCATGGTGGCCGTACAACTCCCGTACCAGTGGGGAAGCCAGACATTATTTCACCCGGGGAAAAGATTCAGTTCGGTGCCCCCCCCTTATGGGACAAGATTAGGCAGAAGTGAGAAACTCCCAGGCCATAGCTGTTGAGTCAGCTGTCTGTCCCCTCCCCCATGCTCCTCTGTCGTCGTCCCTGCTCCTCTGGTCCTCCCCTGCTTCTTTGTTCCCCCCAGGTGAGTGCTGCGGGGAGGGAGAGGAGGTGAGCGCTGCGGGAAGGGAGAGACAGAGGAGTGGAGGGGGGCGGTGGCCGCTGTCACTGAAGCCAGCCCACTGAGCCATCGTCCCACCTGGAAACTCCCTGTAGTCCCAATGGCCAGTCCTTACCTGGGCACAACACTGGGATCTGGAGGGCACAGTATAGGTTCTGGGATGCTTCCCGGGACACGACCATATTGGAACAGTTTAGTTAAAAGCATGACTGTCCCAACAAATCCAGGACAGTTGGCAAGTATGATGTAATACAAGATTATTGTGGGGCCCTCATGTACCTGGGGCCCCTGGGCAGTGCCCAGGAGTGCCCGTGCATTAAGATGACCCTGCTGGAGAGATCTGAAAATGTCCTGTAAAGAAGAATGGGAGAAATTGGAAAAAAATAGGTGTGCCAAGCTTGTAGCATCATACTCAAAAAGACTTGAGGCTGTAATTGGTGCCAAAGGTGCTTCAACGAAGTATTGAGCAAAGACTGTGAATACTTATGTATATGTGATTTTTTTTTTTTTTTAAATACATTTGCAAAGGTTTCAAATAAACTTTCTTTACGTCATTATGGGGTATTGTTGGTAGAATTTTGAGGAAAATTAATTTAATCCATTTTGGAATAAGGCTGTAACATAACAAAATGTGGAAAAAGTAAAGCGCTGTGAAAACTTTCTGAATACATTGTACATAGCCTGTGAAGACAGCAGAGGTGTGAAAGGGCCCAGTAGGCCTCACCCATCACAGGCTCTCTGCAGGATGTTACAGGAAGGGGGCGGAGACAAGACCAGTCACCCTGCACAAGGAGAAAACAGCAGTGAGCGGTCTTTATTATGGAGAGCAAAGTTTCACTCTTGATTACTACAAAGATCAGAAAGAAATTCACAAAGCACATCAAATGTAATTATCCTCTAAGCTAGCTCCCAGTGAATGAAACATGTTAGCATCCTTGTAGTCCTGGCATTGCCATCGTTAGCATGCATTCTAGTTTGCAGAGGATAATGGAATACGATTGTAAATCCTTTTTCAGGTAATTAAGGTTGATGTAAACCTAATTGTTAAAATCCCACATGGGTTTTAATTGATTTTTAAAGTCATGTTTAAAGTGGAACATTAGTCCTGCTAAATACCGTATTTGCCGGCGTATAAGACGACCTTTTGGATGCAAAAAAATGCATCCAAAGTCTGGGGGTCCTCTTATACGCCGGATCTGTCTCCGTCAGGCTGCGGACATCCATGTTTCAGGCTGTGGGCATCCATGATTTAAAAGCCGCGCCTCCTCCTCAGACTGTTCCGTGACAGGCGGGAACACTCATTTTCCCAGCAGGGCCTCTGTTTAGTGTTCCGCCTATCACGGATGCCTTCTCATCCTCGGACGAGAGGACGTCCGTGATAGGCGGAACACTGAACAGAGGCCCCGCTGGGAAAATTATTGTTCCGCCTATCACGGAACAGTCTGAAGAGGAGGCGCGGCTTTTGAATCATGGATGCCCGCAGCCTGAAACATGGATGTCCGCAGCAAAAAAATAAGGTAGGGAGATCGTCTTGGCCGGCACAGTGGAGGCATGTGATGGACAGTGGAGGCATGTGATGGACAGTGGAGGCATGGAATGGCACAGTGGGGTGATGGAATGGCACAGTGGGGACATGGAATGGCACAGTGGGGACATGGAATGGCACAGTGGAGGCATGGAATGGCACAGTGGGGGCATGGAATGGCACAGTGGAAGCAGGGAATGGCACAGTGGGGGCATGGAATGGCACGGCACAGTGGGGCATGTAATGGCACGGCACAGTGGGGCATGTAATGGCACGGCACAGTGGGGCATGTAATGGCACGGCACAGTGGGGCATGTAATGGCACAGCACAGTGGGGCATGTAATGGAATGGCACAGTGGGGCATGTAATGGAATGGCACAGCTAGATTTGAAAAATGCCTGTTTCTGTCAGTGGTTGTTCCTGTCAGCGGTTGTTCTGGCTACCCCTCAGCTTCCAGACAGACAAGTAGGAAGGGGGTAGTCTTATACGGCGAGTATATCCCAAAACCAAATTTTTCCTGGAAAAATAGGGGGTCGTTTTATACGCCCAGTCGTCTTATACGCCAGCAAATACGGCAACTTCAGGCTGGCCCCTTTTGCAGGTAAACATAGGTAGATTCACGTAGAAAGGCTTATCTTTAGGACGGCCTAGCCTAGCCTGTTTAGGCTACACCGCCGTAAATTAGTAAAGGCTAGTAGTGATTTTCAAACCACTTACCTGCTAATCTACGGCGGCGTAGCTTCAAACGAGCGGGCGTAAGGGCGCCTAATTCAAATGACTTGGAGGGGGGCGTGTTGTATGGAAATGAGGCTTGACCTCACGTTTTTTGACACTGCGCATGCGCCAGGCGACTACATTTCCCAGTGCGCATTGCGGCTAAGTACGCCGTACGGGCCTATTGATTTCGACGTGGACGTAAACAACGTAAATCCCGATTCGCGGACGACTTACGCAAACGACGTTAACATTTCGAATTTTGTGGCGGGAACGGCAGCCATACTTAACATTGGCTAGGCCACTAGAGCTTAGCTCTAACTTTAGGCGGCCTATCCCTTACGGAAACAACGTAATTCGACGGCGTAGGCCTGGTGTACATTTGTGAATCGGCGTATCCCCTCCTTTACATAATCGACGCCGGCCGCAATGGAAGCGCCATCTAGCGGCCATCAGAAACATTGCAAGCTAAGATAGAACGGCGCAAGCCGGCCTATCTTAGCTTTGTTTAAGCGTATCTCTGTTTGAGCATACGCTTAAACAAACGCCGGCGTAGATTCAGAGTTAGGTCGGCTTATCTACTGATAAGCCGGCCTAACTCTTTGTGAATCTACCTAACAGTGCCTTGCAAAGTATTCACCCCCCTTGGCTTTTTACCTATTTTGTTACATTACAGCCTTTAGTTCAATGTTTTTTAAATCTTAATTATATGTGATGGATCAGAACACAATAGTCTAAGTTGGTGAAGTAAAATTAGAAAAATATATACATAAAACAATTTTTTAGAAATAAAAAACTGATAATTGTCATGTGCGTATGTATTCACCCCCTTTGTTATGAAGCCCATAAAAAGCTCTGGTGCCACCAATTACCTTCAGAAGTCACATAATTAGTGAAATGATGTCCACCTGTGTGCAATCTAAGTGTCACATGACCTGTCATTACATAGACACACCTTTTTGAAAAGCCCCAGAGGCTGTAACACCTAAGCAAGAGGCACCACTAACCAAACACTGCCATGAAGACCAAGGAACTCTCCAAACATGTAAGGGACAATGTTGTTGACAAGTACAAGGCAGGGTTAGGTTATAAAAAAATATCCAAATCTTTGATGATCCCTAGGAGCCCCATCAAATCTATCATAACCAAATGGAAGAACATGGCACAACAGCAAACCTGCCAAGAGATGGCTGCACACCAAAACTCAAAGATCGGGCAAGGAGGGCATTAATCAGAGAGGAGCACAGAGACCTAAGGGACCCCTGGAGGAGCTGCAGAGTTCCACAGCAGAGACTGGAGTATCTGTACATAGGACGACAATAAGCCGTACGCTCCATAGAGTTGGGCTTTATGGCCAGAAGAAAGCCGTTACTTTCAGCAAAAAACAAAATGGCACATTTTGAGTTTGCGAAAAGGCATGTGGGAGACTCCCAAAATGTATGGAGGAAGGTGCTCTGGTCTGATGAGACTAATGTTAAACTTTTTGGCCATCAAAGAAAAAATATGTCTGGTACAAACCCAACACATCACATCACCCAAAGAACACCATCACATGGTGGTGACAGCATCATGCTGTGGGGATTTTTCAGCAGTCGGGACTGGGAAACTGGTCAGAGTTGAGGGAAAGATGGATGGTGCTAAATACAGGGATATTATTGAGCAAAACCTGTACCATTCTGTGTGTGATTTGAGGCTAGGACAGAGGTTCACCTTCCAGCAGGACAATGACCCCAAACACACGGCTAAAGCAACACTTAAGTGGTTTAAGGGGAAACATGTAAACGTGTTGGAATGGCCTAGTCAAAGCCCAGACCTCAATCCAATAGAAAATCTGTGGGCAGACTTAAAGATTGCTGTTCACAATAGCAAACCATCCAACTTGAAGGAGCTGGAGCAGTTTTGCAAGGAGAAATGGGCAAAAATCCCAGTGGTAAGATGTGGCAAGATCATAGAGACTTATCCAAAGCGACTTGGAGCTGTGATAGCCGCAAAAGGTGTCTCTACAAAGTATTGACTTTAGGGGGGGTGAATAGTTATGCACATTGACTTTTTCTGTTATTTTGTCCTATTTGTTGTTTGATTCACAATAAAAAAAAAAAACATCTTTAAAGTTGTGGGCGTGTTCTGTAAATTAAATGATGCAAATCCTCAAACAATCCATGTTAATTCCAGGTTGGGAGGCAACAAAACATGAAAAGTGCCAAGGGGGTGAATACTTTTGCAAGGCACTGTAGCTATGTAAAACATTAAAAATAAGCACCTATACTTAGTAAATTTCAGTAATGCACTGTTTCACCCTACTCTGCACATGCTCAGTAACTCTATTTTAAGTACTGCGCCTAAAATCAGAGCCACTAAAGGCTGATCAGCTGACAGCTTTAAGATTTACTGTTGCTGAAAGAGGAAAGAAGCAACAGGAATGACGCAGACTGTGCTAAAGTAAAACAGTTTTGGGAGGGAGAAAATAAAAACAGGAGAGGCGACAGGACATACTCTGCTGTCAGGGAGACACTAAAGAGTTAAACATACAAGGATAGTGTATTCTCTCATCTCCCTGATATTCTCTCCTTTATCCCTCATTGGCAGATCTGTGAACTTCAGCACTGAAAAGCTTCTGTCAGCCTTTACCTCTAGCTGAGCCAAGACATACAGTCAAGCTGAAGCTGGCCATAGAGGAGTCCATTTTTTTCTTTCATCCATCGGGTTGGGTTGTTGGCACGGCATGTTTGAGATCTCCCCAGAGTGGCTCAATGATATTGAGGTCAGAAGACTGAGATGGCCACTCCAGAACCTTCACTTTATTCTGCTGTAGCCAATGACATGTCGACTTGGCCTTGTGTTTTGGATCATTGTCATGTTGGAATGTCCAAGTACATCCCATGCGCAGCTTTCTGGCTGATGAATGCAAATGTTCCTCCAGTATTTTTTGATATCATGCTGCTTTCTTCTTGCCATCAATTTTGACCAAATTTCCTGTGCCTTTGTAGCTCACACATCCCCAAAACATCAGCGATCCACCTCCATGTTTCACAGTAGGAATGGTGTACCTTTCATCATGGGCCTTGTCTACTCTCTAAATGTTATGGTTGTGGCCAAAAAGCTAAATTTTGGTCTCATCACTCCATATTACTTTGTGCCAGAAGGTTTGAGGCTCGTCTCTGTGCTGTTTGGCGTATTGTAAGCGGGACACTTTGTGGTATTTGCATAGTAATGGATTTCTCCTGGCGACTTGACCCATGCATCCCATCTTTCTTCAACTCCTTATTGTGCATCTTGAAACAGCCACACCACATTATTTCAGAGAGTCCTGTATTTCACCTGAAGTTAGTTGTGGGTTTTTCTTTGCATTCCGAACAATTTTCCTGGCAGTTGTGGCTGAAATTTTTAGTTGGTCTACCTGACCGTGGTTTGGTTTTAAAAGAACCCCTCTATTTTCAATTTTTGATTAGAGTTTGAACACTGCTGCTTGTCATTCTCTAATTCCATGTGTAGCACTACCCCCAAAGGAGCTGCTGGTTTGATTTGGGTGGCACGTTACCTTTGTATCTTCGCCGTCTAGGGTACTGGATGAGAGCTGTAATAAAGTCAATGTCAATGTCTTTTCTGTGCTTTTATTACCCAGCCGGGTAAAAACGATAGAAGTAGAAATAGGTGAAGGGATAGAAGAAATGGGAATGGCGGATTCAGGGTTAATTGGTATTGGAAATAGTCCTGCTCCCAAACACAAACTTCTTCACCACTCTAGCCAGAGTTGGTATAGTGCATCTGGATAGGCCTCTCTCACCAGCCTAGCAGCCAGAGTGTCACTCGGAAACTTTAGGGTGAAGTCTCTGCCACAGACCCTCCTAAAGGTGAAGATAATCTCGGTCCAAAATCCTTCTAAACTGGATTCAGCACCCGGATCTCCGTCAAACAGCTTTAGTTACATCAGGAAACTGATAGGCGACCATCATCCAGCCTCCTTCGATGAGCAAATAGGCCTCTCCTGAGACACCAGCCTCGTACTCGGTGTTCCCCAGACAGGTTCTCCATCGATCGGCCTTCTCCCACTTTGGACGAACAGGACAGGACCACTTGCGAATTGTAGACTCAGTTTGCCTACCGAGTATACGAGGTAGCTTAATGCTCCGGACCAACGTGGTCCCGGAGCCAGGAACACTGCAACACACACACCCCGGCCAGGAGGGCGACACACGGGGGTGGTGGAACAACTGCCCAGGTGGAAAGCGGCAGGATGGCGACCCCAAACCAATTGCGTCTGCCCCCTAAATACCCCTCCCCAGCCTGCACAGCGAGGCGATCAACCCTCCTGATTGGCTGCCGAGGAGAAGTGTCCACACGACCCTGATTCCACTGCTGCCACCTACCGTCCGGCGGGGGCCTGAAGTCCCCAGACAGGAGAATAGGCACACTGCACAGCCAGGGCTGGAACAGAGGCCTTAAATTTAGCCAAATAAACCTGGTCAGAGTCAATTAACCCTCTGGCCCCCTTCCAAATTTACAACAGCACCTGCTATGAAAGAAGCCAGGCGCTACACATGGGTATCTTTTTATATCCCTTTCCTGTTTTATACAGTTTAACTACATTTTCCCGTAGATCCTTGGACAATTCTTTTTCTTTCCCTATGATTCAGAATCCAGAAACGTCAGTACAGCACTGGATGAAAGATGCAAGGGTCTGTCTGGAGTCCAGAAACTCGTTGACCTTTTATACACACACACACACACACACACACACACACACACACGCATACACACTAATTACAAGCAAACAGATCACAGGTGAGGATAGCCATTCAAACCCCTTTGTGTTATCAGGACAAAATTATCATGGTATGTAAACTTTTGATCGGGGTCATTTGGGTAGTTCCTGTTGTGATTATGATTTAAAAAGAATAAAAACAGTTGATAATAAATGACTTCAGCCAAACACTAACCGTGAGTGAAAGAAATGTTTTTTGTGTTATCAATCATATTCTCAGAAAAATGGCCAAGAAATCATAAATTCTGCCAGGGTAAGTAAACTTATGTCAGACACACTGACAAAAAGGACCCATGCATACACTAGGAGAGCAAATCCCATTTTCCTATAAGTAGAATAGACCCACCTAGTCCTATTTTTACTGACTGCACTCATTTACAGAGGGGACAGTAATGGCCTCCTGCTGATATCATTGGCCGTGTCACTTTTGTGTTCTTGTGAGAACTCTTGCATGGTTTTTACGCATGCCTCCCTACTCCATGTATTGTCCTCCACTCTTTTGTAGTTGTCTTGTACAAAACAATTAACCCCGATTATAATGTTCCTTTACCTAGACAACAATATCCTCCCTGGTGTCCTGTTCTGTTCAGAATCCGTTTTCTACAACTGGAACATTCCAAGTGGCCTTCCTTTGTTCCAGGCACATACTCATTAGTTAAATTAAAGCCAAAGAAAAAGGTCAATTACTTGAGTGAGGTGTGGCTGGATGATATTCCCACGTAATTACCGATCCCAAAGGGTTAAAGGGTCAATCCACCCAAAAGTGATATTTTAAAAGGCCGAGCATACGTCGGGAAAAAAATCCACGGTTTTATTGTCGGAATGTCCGATCGTGTGTATGCGGCATAACAGTGTAAATTTCATGTGCCCTCAAAATAACTCAACACACAGCCATTAATGTCTAAACCGCTGGCAACAAAAGTGAGTACACATCTAAGTGAAAATGTCCAAATTGGGTCCAATTAGCCATTTTCCCTCCCCGTCGTCATGTAACTCGTTAGTGTTACAAGGTCTCAGGTGTGTTAAATTTGGTGTTATCGCTCTCACTTTTTGCAACTGCCACGGTGCTACACATGTGATCAGTTGTGATTCCAGTCATTTCATAGTTTGACAGACACAAGCAGATGTGACAGTTAGCAATCCCGGCATTCCAGGAATGTAACTGTTTTTTGAAGCAATTAAATCGATGGGTTTTGTTCCACTTTATGATTTACTGCTGGGGCTCTGCACTTCAGCAAAATGGCCGCCTCCAGCAAGAAGAATCAGGAGCAATGCTGGAGGCAATTCACAGCACACACTCATTTTGGTAGTAAAATAATTATTGTGGAATGCTAAAGAACTTGACTTGCTAAAGAACATTATTTTTTATCAAGTAAAATTTTGCTTTAACCACTTGCCGCCCACCCACCATCAAATGACGGAGGATCCGCTGACAAGCCATTCACCTCTGCAGCTAGGGGTTCGGATCCCAGTCTCAGCTACATGTGAATTGAGTTTGGTGGTCTCAGCCCGGCTCCCAGTGGGTGTGCTATGCGAGGTAAGCCTGCGCTTAGTACGCCCACCCCCCTCCCACAAAAACCACCACACCTACACGCACTCGAAATTGGGTTAACATGCACGCACTTTGACCACGCGGTCTCTAAAAAGAGAGGCGAAGGACTAACGGGGCTGGTTGAGCGGGCTAGATCCTCTCACTCCCTTATAGGGTGTCCCTCTGCCCCGTTGGGCTTCAAAGCGGAGCAGGTAGGGCGGGCTGTGTGGGAGGACCCGCCATTGCCACCTGTTTTTTTTTTCTACATTTTCGGTTGTTTTTTTCTTTCTCTTTGTAAAAAAATAAAAAACCCAGCAGTGATTAAATACCACCAAAAGAAAACTATTTTTTTGTGAAAAAGAACAATTTATTTTTATTTGGATACAGTGTTGCATGACTGTTAAATTGTCTTTCAAAATGTGACAGCGCTAAAAGCTGAAAATTAGCCTGGGCAGGAAGGGGGTAAACGTGCCCTGTAGGCAAGTGGTATATGTTGAACGTATAAAGATATGGGAAAAACAAATACAATGAACACTAAATGAAATAAACCTAAAGTATAACTGATGGGTAACACTTTTTTCATTTTGGATAGCGTAAGAGAAGGCAGGGCCGATCCTCGGGTCACAGGGGTCTGGGTGCAGAAATATTTCTGGCACCCCACATGGGCGTGGTCATTTTACTAACTCCTCCCCTTTATAAATGTTTCTATGGCAATGACTCAACCACAGAGATGCTCCCCCACAAAGTCTTCATTACCCCGGGATCCTTACATGATCTCTTAACAATAAACAAAATACAGGAAGAGAAGCAGAGTACTTTATTGGGACCTGGAGGGGGGGGGGCCTCTGTGATGGACACAGAGAGGGCTTCTGTTAGAGCAGGGATCCTCAAACTACGGCCCTCCAGCTGTTGTAGAACTACACATCCCATGATGCCTTGTAATGCACTGACATTCACAGACATGACTAGGCATGATGGGAATTGTAGTTCCTGAACAACTGGAGGGCCGTAGTTTGAAGACCCATGTGTTAGAGAGTCTGTTAGAAAGAGTCCCCTGACATACTACAGACATGATACAGGAGATAGTCAGAGACTGCAGAGATAGTACAGGAGACGGCCTGAGACTGCAGACATAGTACAGGAGATGGTCAGAGACACATCAGTTCTGGACGGACACACACCTATGCTCAGAACACTAGTTCTAGACGGACACAAACAAGGATAGAAGGAGGGAGAGGAGAGCTCTGCCACTTCGGCGCCCCCGCCTCCTCAGGCGCCTGGGTGCAAAGCACCCTGTGCACCCTGCCTAGGATCGGCCCTGAGAGAAGGATATAACCCTTATTTTTGCCATCTGTGACCCATTGGAGATTATTTCCCCTCACTTCCTGTCCCATAGCCAAAACAGGAAGTGAGATGACATCTCTCCAAAAAGAGGCACATCCCTGGTGGTCAACACAGGCATCGGAACTAGTGTGCCCGTTTGAAATTGTATACGATATTTTTTTTTTATTTTCTATATTTTTTTTCCTCAAAAGTGGAGTATCCCTTTAAGCCAATAGTTTTATTTAGAAAAGTGTTACAGTGAAACATCACGATTCCGCCACCAGAGGGAGAGTCAGCACGCGTTCCCATCCCCATGCCTTCTCTATCTCTTGCCGAACGACTGCTGTGACTGTACAGACTACAAGACGTGCTTCGTGACGGCTGCAATTTCCAGCGCAAAAATGCGGCGTAAGTAGAAAACAGAAATTTGCATTGGCAACGTATGTGGTGTCTGTGTCAACAAAGAGCAGCAGAAGACATTTAATAAAGCCAGACAAAAAATAAGTCTTCAGAAGTTGAAACTTAGTTAATTCTGGCATTTTCTGTACATGCAGCTGTTGCCGCACCCTCTACCACGTCAGTTCGGCAGGGAGACGTTTTTGCAGTGGAAAGATGGCGTTGCCTGGAGCAACCACCGCTAGCCGTCGTTCTGTAATCTGCATGAGTGTTTGCTGTGGGCAGAGAGACATTTCCTTCCTGCGTTTTGTAGAAAGTTGTGTAAGAAAGTTTTGGATCTTCTGTCCAGGAGTTTTGAGATTGAGATACGTCAAAGAAGTGTCTGATGACACTTTCAAAATTTCAAAAATCACACACAGTCTTCGGAAGCTTGTGCAACTATAATACAAATATGTCTTCATGGTGGGTACAGCATCATAAAACAAGCACCTATATTGTTATTTATTGTAAAGTATCTGTTGGACTTCATGCGATGTTCCTCTAGAGCTCATCAGAAGACTGTCAATATCTTCTAGAGCTCATTAGAAGACCACCAATGTCTTTTAGAGTTGATTAGAAGACCACCAAGGTCTTCTAGAGTTGATCAGGAGACTGCCAAGGTCTTCTAGAGCTCATTAGAAGACCACCAAGGTCTTCTAGAAGTGATCAGACTGCCAAGATCTTCTAGAGCTCATTAGAAGACCACCAATTTCTTCTAGAGTTGATTGGAAGACTGCCAAGATCTTCTAGAGCTCATTAGAAGACCACCAAGGTCTTTTAGAGTTGATCAGGAGACTGACAAGGTCTTCTAGAGCTCATTAGAAGACCACCAAGGTCTTCTATAGTTGATCAGGAGACTGCCAAGGTCTTCTACAGCTCATTAGAAGACCACCAAGGTCTTCTAGTGTTGATCAGGAGACTGCCAAGGTCTTCTAGAGCTCATTAGAAGACCACCAAGGTCTTCTATAGTTGATCAGGAGACTGCCAAGGTCTTCTAGAGCTCATCAGGAGACTGACAAGTTGTCTAGAGCTCATTAGGAGACCACCAAGGTCTTCTAGAGCTCATCAGGTGACTGCCAACGACTTCTAGAGCTCATCAGGACACTGCCAGGATCTTCTAGAGCTCACCAGGAAACCACCAAGATCTTCTAGAGCTCTTCAGGAGACTGCCATGTTCTTCGAGAGCTCTTCAGGAGACTGCCATGTTCTTCGAGAGCTCATCAGGAGACTGCCATGTTCTTCAAGAGCTCATCAGGAGACTGACAATTACTTCTAAACAGGGCTTTTTTTCAGGGGGAACTCAGTTCCACCACCTTTGGCTCAGACCCTTTGGTGCCTGCTCACCACAATCACTTGTAAACACAGAATTCTGGTTTCTGTGTTTACAAGCAACAGCTCTGCACTCTGTGTGTAACCCTCCTGAACTCTGCACTCTGTATGTAATGCAATCCTGGTATTTAATGCCCCTTTAAGACCCTTCCACTGTTTGTGAAATCTGAACAGGGTCGTGGTTGAGTTCCTGCACCTATTTTCTGAGAAAAAAAGCTCTGCTTCTAAAGCTCATCGGGAGACTGCCAATATCTTCTAGAGCTCACCAGGTGACCACCAAAATCTTCTAGAGCTCATCAGGGGACCACCAATATCTTCTAGAGCTCATCAGGAGACTGTCAAGATCTTCTAAAGCTCATCAGGAGACCACAACGATCTTCTAGATCTCATCAAGAGACTGCCATGTTCTTCTAGAGCTCATCAGGAAACTGTCAATAACTTCTAGATCTTATCAGGGGACTGCAAAGATCTTCTAGTGTTCATCAAGAGACTGACAAGATCTTTTAGAACTTATCAGGAGACCACCAAGATCTACTAGAGCTCATCAGGAGACTGCCATGTTCTTCGAGAGCTCATCAGGAGACTGCCATGTTCTTCCAGAGCTCATCAGGAGACTGCCAATTACTTCTAGAGCTCATCGGGAGACTGCAAAGATCTTCTAGAGCTCACCAGAAGACCGCCAATGTCTTCTAGAGATCATCAGGGGACCACCAAGTTCTTCAAGAGCTCATTGGGAGATTGCCAAGATCTTCTAGAGAACATCAGGAGACCACCAAGATCTTCTGGATTTTAGGAGGAGATTGCCATGTTCCTCTAGAGCTCATCAAAATGCCATCAATAACTTCTAGAGCTCATCAGGGGACCACCAAGATCTTCTAGAGCTCATCAGGAGACTGCCATGTTCTTCCAGATCTCATCAAGAGACTGCCATGTTCTTCAACAGCTCATCAGGAGACTGCCAATTACTTCTAGAGCTCATCGGGAGACTGCAAAGATCTTCTAGAGCACACCAGAAGACCGCCAATGTCTTCTAGAGCTCATCAGGGGACCACCAAGTTCTTCAAGAGCTCATTGGGAGATTGCCAAGATCTTCTAGAGAACATCAGGAGACCACCAAGATCTTCTGGATCTCAGGAGGAGATTGCCATGTTCTTCTAGAGCTCATCAAAATGCCATCAATAACTTCTAGAGCTCATCAGGGGACCACCAAGATCTTCTAGAGCTCATCAGGAGACTGCCATGTTCTTCCAGAGCTCATCAAGAGACTGCCATGTTCTTCGACAGCTCATCAGGAGACTGCCAATTACTTCTAGAGCTCATCGGGAGACTGCAAAGATCTTCTAGAGCACACCAGGAGACCGCCAATGTCTTCTAGAGCTCATCAGGAGACCACAAGATCTTCTAGATCTCATCAGGAGACTGCTAAGATCTTCTAGAGCTCACCAGCAGACCACCAAGATCTTCTAGAGCTCATCAGAAGACTGCCAATATCTCCTAGAGCTCATCAGGAGACCACCAAGATCTTCTAGATCTCATCAGGAGAATGCCATGTTCTTCTGGAGCTTATCAAAAGACTGTTGCGGCTTCACTTCCCGGTTCCCTACTGCGCATTCACGAGTAGCGCTGCGCTTCTTCACTGGTTCCTGCTGTGTTCTGGGAGTTGTGTGTCTCCCAGAAGCCAGCGGGGGCACAGAGTAGGTGCGAGAAGTGGAGTAGCTCACCGAGGTGATCTATGCCAGGAAGTGGGAGCAAATACCTGTATTAGACAGGTATTTCCCCCCCCCCCCCTGAAAGGTGCCAAATGTCACACTGGAGGGGGGGAGGGTTCCAAAAAGTGGACGTTTCATTTTTGTGTGGAACTCCACTTTACAATAAGTACTGAGGCAGGGTCCTGTGATGTTTCCAGGAAGTAATGTACAGTCCCTCCCACCAGCCATGATCTGCTCCGCATTGCATAGAAATGCACAGAGATATAGCAATAACATCGCTAGGATCTGAAGTGGTATTAGATGAAAACTGAGATTTTATATTTAATCATTTCATTAGACTGTTGATGAGGGGGGGACAAGGAGGGACAAAATATGAGCAGATTAAGTATCAGCTTCAAGCTCGGTGTGGCCATTTGTTTTGCTGTCAAATTCATTCATGTCAGCACCATGGCACAGCTCCTCTGTGGTAGATCTTGGCAGACCTGAGCCTGTATATAAATGTCAGGTGACATTTCATTCAAGAGCTGGAGGACATGAGAAATGCAGCCCTGCCCATCGTGCCATAGTGGGTGCAAAATCTGCACCATTGTGATAAGCATCTGTTGCTGACAACAGGCAATAGGAAGGGAAAAAAAGTGTATATAAATATATATATACAGTATCTCACAAAAGTGACAACACTGAAGAAATGACAATGTTGTTTAGTGAGTGTACAGCTTGTATAACAGTGTACATTTGCTGTCCCCTCAAAATAACTCAACACACAGCCATTAATGTCTAAACCGCTGGCAACAAAAGTGAGTACACCCCTAAGTGAAAATGTCAAAATTTGGCCCAATTAGCCATTTTCCCTCTCCTGTGTCATGTGACTTGTTAGTGTTACAAGGTCTCAGGTGTGAATGGGGAGCAGGTGTTTTAAATTTGGTGTTATTGCTCTCACTCTCTCAGGCTCCATTCACACTGATGCGTTTTTTGATGCATTTTTCAGAAATGCAGGGACATTTTTTAACATGGTTTCCTATGGAACATGTTCACATCAATGCTTTTTAATTTAGAAAAAGAATAGACTAAAACAGAATACAATAGAATAGAATATAAAAAGAGTAGAAAAAAATAATAGAATAGAAAGTAAAGGAATAGAATAGAAAAAAATTGAATGGATTTGAATATAATAGAAAATAATACAATAGAAAGAATATAGCTGTCTTCTGAAATTTTAATTTTGAAAAGAATAGACTAAAACAGAATACAATAGAATATAAAAGAATAGATTTGAAGGAAAAAAAAGAATTGATTTGAAAACAATAGAATAATATAACACAGAATAGAATAGCAAATAAAAAAATTGAATAGAATATAAATAAAAAGAATAGACTAGAAGACAAAATAGAATAGATTCGAGTAGAATAGAAAGAATAGTCTTCCAAAATTCAAATTTTGAAAAGAATAGAATTGAATACAACAGAATAGAATGGGATAGAGCAAAGCAGATTAGAATAGAAAATAATAAAAATAGAATAGAAAATAAATGAACATAATAGAATTGAAAATAAAAGAATAGAATAAAAAATACTAGAATATTATATAATAAAAACAGAATAGATTATAATAGAATAGATTTGAATAAAATGGGAAGGATATAACCGTCTTCCGAATTTCCAATTTTGAATAGAATAGAACCAGCCATAATTTCCAGTGAATTTGATTCTATTCACTGTGTTTAATTCAAATCTGAATAGAATTCAATTAAAATTCAGTCAAAAACAAATAATGAAACTAAACAAAACAAATTTTGTTACGAATGCAACTAAAATAAATGTAGTAACTTAATAAATCGACCCGAAACCAAATGATTTTTTTCGTTCTGCATATGTCTACTCAAGACCACTTACTGCTGCTCTCTCTCCTTTTGCTGGGTGACTGGTCTCGTCTCCGCCCCCTCCTATAGTTTTTGTGCAGGCAGACAGTGGTGGGTGGAGCCTGCTTGGCCCCTCCCACGTACCTGCCCTCCTCACAGACTACGTACTTCTTGAAGGTCAGAAGTGCTCATTCATTGGCAGTCAATATATTTTGTAATACACTTTCTGTACTTTTCTTGCAGGTTGGTGAATGGAAATGTTTTTATTACCTACGTCTTTTTGGTTCCTTTGGTGTTATTAGATTTTGTTTCTCAACTTAGATTTTGTTTCCAGCTCTGACCTGTCTTAAGCTCGCCATATACTATACAATCTGATTGTACAATCTTCTTGAACCCTTATAGGACCACCTAACGCAAAAGAATGGGCCTTCCACCCACACGCCGCACATATGTGTCGCTGAGCGCACCGTTGTTCTGTGTTGCGCGCTTTTTAGCATAAAGACTGTGATAGGCAGCTCTTGGTCCCTGCAAATGATCAGTGGGGTGGGCTTCCGATCATGTGACCACTGTGACAGCCAATTATGTGATCTACCAATCTTTCATGTGATCTACCAATCTTTCCTGCCCCCTGGCGTTCAGAATGTTTAAAGGGTCACCGGTGGCGATCGCTGCAGCTAATCGCTGCCTGCAGCTGCTGGCAACCTGTCATTGTAGTGAACGTGGCCGCCGGCCGCACCTAGACGCTTAGGGCCACAGCTGCTTTGACCCCCCCCCCCCCACTGGCACTTCTGTGGGCTCTCCTGTGTAATCCCGGAGCCTGGTATGCATTCTGATTATGCCGCCATTTATCATAGAGGCCGGATGCTTGCTTTTACCCCTTGCCCTTGGGGCACTAATACATTCACTGACACCTACAATTGGACCCAACGACACCAATGATTCCTCTGAATGATGAGGCACAATTCTTCTCAATGACACCAGTGATGTGGCACAATTATTCTCAATGACACCAATGATGAGGCACAGTTTTTCCTAATGACACCAGTAATGGGGTACAATTGTTCCCAATGACACCAGTGATGGGGCACAATTATTTCCAATAACACCAGTGATGGGGCACCATTCCTCCCAATGACACCAGTGATGGAGCTAAATTATTTCCAATAACACCAGTGATGGGGCACCATTCCTCCCAATGACACCAGTGATGGGGCACAATTATTCCCCATGACACCAATGATGAGGCACAATTCTCTCCAATGACACCAGTGATGGGGCACAATTCTATCCAATGACACCAGTGATGAGGCACAATTCTTCCCAATGACACCAGTGATGGGGCACAATTCTTCCCAATGACACCAGTGATGGGGCACAATTATTTCCAATGACACCAGTGATGGGGCACAATTATTCCCAATGACACCAGTGATGGGGCACCATTCTTCCCAATGACACCAGTGATGAGACACAATTCTTCCCAATGACACCAGTGATGAGACACAATTCTTCCCAATGACACCAGTGATGGGGCACAATTCTTCCCAATGACACCAGTGATGGGGCACAATTATTCCAAATGACACCAGTGATGGGGCACAATTCTTCCCAATGACACCAGAGATGGGGCACAATTCCTCCTACGGACACCAGTGATGGGGCACAATTATTCCAAATGACACCAGTGATGGGGCACAATTCTTCCTAATGATTCTTCCTGATGGGCACAGTCCGCCCCCCCCCCCCCCTAATAGCATGAAGGACAGTAAATTGGCCCCTTGTTTAGAAAGTTTGGAGACCCCTAGTCTAGGAGACTGATAGAAACGTCAATACGTCACTTCTAGTTAGGGCAAATGTAAACTTTGTATTTGTATTTTTTTGGAAAGCATGGGATCAAAGGTTTTTTTTTTCTTTCATCTCATGCTTTCCAGGGTAGGGGAGAGATTTGGGGTCTTGTAGACCCCAGATCTCTCCATAAAGAGGACCTGTCATGCTTTAGTTCTATTCAGAGGCGTTGCTAGGGGGGTGCGGTCCGCACCGGGTGACACCCTCTAGAGGGGTGACACCATCCCGTTTTTTTTTTGTTTTTTTTTAGCTGACATGCCCAGCCTGCCCTGTGCAATCCCAGCCTGCCCTGTACCACCCCAGCCTGCTCTGTGCCACCCCAGCCTGCCCTGTGCCATGCCAGCCTGCCCTGTACTACCCCAGCGTGCCCTGTACCACCCCAGCCTGCCCTATACCACCCAAGCCTGCCCTGTACCACCCCAGCCTGCCCTGTATCACCCAGCCTGCCCTGTACCACCCCAGCCTGCCCTGTATCACCCAGCCTGCCCGGTACCACCCCAGCCTGCCCGGTACCACCCCAGCCTGCCCTGTACCACCCCAGCCTGCCCTGTACCACCCCAAACAGCCCTATACCACCCCAGCCTGCCCTGTACCCCCCAAACAGCCCTGTACCACCCCAGCCTGCCCTGTACCACCCTAAACAGCCCTATACCACCCCAGCCTGCCCTGTACGCCCCCAAACAGCCGTGTACCACCCCAGCCTGCCCTGTGCCACCACAGCCTGCCCTGTACCACCCCAGCCTGCCCTGTGCCACCCCAAACTTTCCCATGCCACCCCAACTTGCCCTGTGCCACAGGTAACTTGCCCTGTACCACCCCAATCTGCCCTATGCCACCATAACTTGCCCTATACCACCCCAACCTGCCCAATGCCACCCTAACTTGCCCTGTACCACCCCAACCTTTCCCATGCCATCCCAACTTGCCCTATGCCACCCTAACTTGCACTATCCCACCCCAACCTGCCCTGTACCACCCCAACTTGCCCTATACCATCCCAACCTGCCCTATGCAACCCCAACTTGCCCTATACCACCCCAAACTACCCTATATCACCCCAACATGCCCTATACCACCTTAACCTGTCCTATACCACCCCACTACACCAACCTGCCACTATACCACTCTATACTACCCTAACCTGCCACTATACTGCCCTATACTATCATTTACAGGGGCTGGTTTGGGGTGCACCCCGTGCCCGTGCGCTGCCTGCTTGGTGCTGGGCAGCCTAGACAGAGGGGGGGGTGACACCATGTTTTACCGCACCAGGTGACACCAATCCTAGTAACGCCACTGGTTCTATTACAAGGGATGTTTACATTTTGTGTGATAGCAAGTAAAAGGAATAAAATAAAAGTAATAATGTTTTATAATGGGACAGTGTAAAAAATAAAATAAAAAAAATAATTACAAATAAAATACTTTTTTTAAGGGACAGTGTAAAAAAAATTGAATTAATTAATTAAAAATAAAATACTTTTTTTAACCACTTCCCGCCCGGTCAATAGTCAATTGACGTCCGGGAAGTGGTTGTGAAATCCTGACTGGACGTCTATTGACGTCCTGCAGGATTACGTGGGGGCGCGCAGCGCGGCGATCGGTAATGCGGGGTGTCAGTCTGGCACCCTGCATCTCCGATCTCGGTAAAGAGCCTCCGGCGGAGGCTCTTTACCACGCGATCAGCCGTGTCCAACCACGGCTGATCACGATGTAAACAGGAAGAGCCGTTGATCGGCTCTTCCTCACTCGCGTCTGACAGACGCGAGTAGAGGAGAGCCGATCGGCGGCTCTCCTGACAGGGGGGGTTCGCGCTGATTGTTTATCAGCGCAGCCCCCCCTCGGATGCCAACACTAGACCACCAGGGAGTGCCCCCTGGTTGCCAAATGGAGCAAAAAAACAAACAGTAAGGCCCCTTTCACATTGGGCCGTTTTTCATGCGGTACAGCGCTAAAAATAGCGCTGCTATACCGCATGAAAAATCATGCCCTGTAGTCTTCAATGTGAAAGCCCGAAGGCTTTCACACTGAAGCGGTGCACTAGCAGGAACGCTCCAAAAGTCCTGCTAGCCGCATCTTTACCGCGATATAGGAGCGGTGTGTTCATCGCTCCTATACCGCGCCTTCCCATTGAAATCAATGGCAAAGCGGTATTAACCCTTTTTCGGCCGCTAGCGGGGGTTAAAACCTCACCGCTAGCGCCCGAATATCGCGGTAAATACGACGGTATAGCCGCGCTACAAATAGCGCGGCTATACCGTCACTGCGGCTGCACGACTCAGTGTGAAAGCAGCCTTAGAGTTGTAAGTACTGTATTTCACTATAAAACTCGGTTTACTGTTAAAGAAATGTGCAAAATGCAAAACTCCAGTGGGTGTATCAAGATGTCCGCTTACCCCCTTCTCAGTGTATCGTTACTATGGACGAGTGCGGGGTGTAGCAAGATGGTTGCGACTAAACGACACTTCCGTTACACTTTCTGACGGGTCGCCATATCTGACGAAACAGCTTAGCTGAGAAAACCCCTCCTGGGATGTATGACACCATTTGCCTAGGCGAGAAACCAGGAAGAAATTAAAAAAAACAACGTTTCAACAAGTAAATCTAATATAATTTCCTTTCTATTTACTAATGATAGCAGCATAAGGATTGAAAATAGCAAATGGTATTTGGTATTACATGTATAGGAGATATTTACAGCACCTATAGGAAAGACTTATTCTAGGCTTACCTGTAGGTACAAGTTCTAAAAAGGGGTTTACAACCACTTTAACCACTTCCCGCCCGGCGTATTGTCACATGACGTCCTGGGATTCCCGCAGTGTGGAGCGCGCGCGTGCCCCCGGCGCACGCACACACTGGGGACCCGATGCACGTGCCCGCAATGTCCGCCGGGCACCCGCGATTGCTCGTCACAGAGCCAGGGACGTGGATCTGCGTGTGTAAACACACAGATCCACGTCCTGTCAGGGAGAGGAGACCGATGGTGTGTCCCTTGTACATAGGGACAACCATCGGTCACCTCCCCCAGTCAGTCTCCTCCCTCTACAGGTAGAATCACTCCCTAGGGAACACATTTAACTCCTTGATCGCCCCCCTAGTGTTAACCCCTTCCCTGCCAGTCACATTTACCAGTGCATATTTATAGCACTGTTCGCTGTATAAATGTAAATGGTCCCAAATTAGCGTCAAAAGTGTCCGATCTGTCCGCCGCAATATCGTAGTCCTGACAAAAATCGCAGATAACCGCCATTACTAGTAAAAAAAAAATAAGAAAAATAAATGTCATAAATCTATCCCTTATTTTGTAGGCGCTATATCTTTTGTGCAAACCAATCAATAAACGCTTATTGCAATTTTTTTTTACCAAAAATATGTAGAAGATACCGTATCGACCTAAACTGAGAAAAAAATAGCTTTTTTTTAAAAAAAAAATGGGATATTTATTATAGCAAAAAATAGTTATTTTTTTTCAAAATTGTCGCTCTTTTTTTGTTTATAGCGCAAAAAATAAAAACCTCTATTTGTGGGAAAAAAAGGACGTCAATTTTGTTTGGGAAGCCACGTCACACGACCGCGCAATCATCATTCAAATCGTAGCAGTGCTGAAGGCTGAAAATTGGCCTGGGCAGGAAGGGGCTGAATATGCCCGGTTATTGAAGTGAAAGGGGTTGTAAAGGTTTGTTTTTTATTTTCTAAATAGGTTCATTTAAGCTAGTGCATTGTTGGTTCACTTACCTTTTCCTTCGATTTCCCTTCTAAAAAAAATGTTTCTTTGTCTGAATTTCTCACTTCCTGTTTCTCCTCAGTAAGCTGTTCAGCCAGAACAGCTTGGATGATGGGGGCAAGCTTACTGAGGAGAAACAGGAAGTGAGAAATTCAGACAAAGAAGAAAAACATTTAGAAGCTTAAAGCGGTGGTTCACCCTCATTACCAACATTCTAGCATTAAATTAAGCATAGTAGCGCGAGCTACAGTATGCCTTTATTTATTTTTTTAGCCCTGTACTCACTGTTTAATCCTATAGTGAAGATTCCGACTCCCCGCGGGGAATGGGCGTTCCTATCGAGAGGGAAGATGATTGACGGCTGGCTATGGCACGTCACGCTACCCGAAGATAGCCGGAGTAGGTCTCGGCTCTTCACGGCGCTATACGGCGCCTGCGCACAGACTATGCGCAAGCGCCGTGAAAAGCCAAGTCCTATTTCGGCTATTTCCGGAGAAGCGTGACGCGCCATAGCCGGCCGTCAATCATCTTCCCTCTGGATAGGAACGCCCATTCCCCGCGGGGAGTCGGAATCTTCACTATAGGATTACACAGTGAGTACGGGGCTAAAAAAATAAATAAAGGCATACTGTAGCTCGCGCTACTATGCTTAATTTAATGCTAGAAAAAAAAAAAAAAAATTATAGGGTGAACCCCCTCTTTAAAGGAACCTATTTAGAAAAAAAAAAACCTTTACAACCCCTTTAAGCTGCAATGGCACCTGGTTGTACACACCGCGGCCCTACATGGTTCCACACTTCATACAGGTTGTATTGAGCCTCATGCCGCGTACACACCATCACTTTATGTGATGGAAAAAAACTTAATTTTCTGTGAAGTAAAAAACAAAGTTTTTGAAACTTAAATTTTCAAAGACGAAGTTGCCTACACACCATCGTTTTTTCACAATGCTCAAGCAAAGCGAGGTTACGCTCACCACATTTTTCCATTGAAGCTCGCTTCATAACTAGCTTCTGGGCATGCGCGGGTGTAAAAACTTCGTTTTAAACGTCGTTTTTTGCTACACGCGGTCAATTTCTGTGAAGTAAAAAACTACATTTTGAAAAACGACACATAAAATTGAAGCATGCTTCAATTTTTTTTTGTCGTTTTTCACAAGACATAAAACAACGTTTTCCCCCCACACACGGTCATTTAAAGTGACGTTTTTAAAAACGTCGTTTTTTTTCATCACATAAAGTGATGGTGTGTACACGGCAACAGAGTGGACAAGGGGCTCCTAAAAGAGTTAACTCACCTTTGGCAAAAACCTGCCTATGCAGATAAGTGGCGTCTGTAGATAAAAACAAACTCTTCAGTCATGACTAAACTTGACTATTGCCCTTGCTATATGTGTAGGCCATTTACATACCTCATGAAACCTGACTGGAATACTCCCAGGATGTTGTGAAGTGAGGCCTAGTCGTTTCTGCTCACCTCACAGAAGTGAACTCTCAAACACTGAGCTCAGAGCTACTGCTTCAGGTGAGAGAAAGAGCCACGTGAGGGGGTTTGATTCAGAGGAAAGCTCGCTCTTGTGATGGTGGAGGTGAGCAGAAATGACTAGGCCTCATTTAACAACATCTTGGGGGTATTCCAGTCAGGCGTCATGAGGTAAGTAAATGGCCTTCATTTATAGCAGCAGTGGTCTCCAAACTGCGGCCCAAGGGTGTGGCCCTTTGCATGCTTTTATCCGGCCCTTGGGGCACTATTCCTCCTACCAATACAAGGTTCTATTTCTGTCACTGACACCAACAACGGGGCACGCCGCACTATACCTGTCACTGACACCAACAACGGGGCACTATAGTGTCACTGACACCTTCAACGGGGCACTATACCTGTCACTGACACCAACAACGGGGCACTATAGTGTCACTGACACCAACAATGGTACACTATACCTGTCACTGACACCAACAACGGAGCACTATACCTGACACCAAAAACAGGGCACTATTCCTACCATTGACTCCAACAAGTGGGCACTATTCCTACCATTGACTCCAACAACGGGGCACTATTCCTACCATTGACTCCAACAACGGGGCACTATTCCTACCATTGACTCCAACAAGTAGGCACTATTCCTACCATTGACTCCAACAACGGGGCACTATTCCTACCATTTACTCCAACAAGTGGGCACTATTCCTATCATTGAATCAAACAACGGGGCACTATTCCTATCATTGACTCCAACAAGTGGGCATTATTCCTACCATTGACTCCAACAACGGGGCACTATTCCTAATATTGACTCCAAAAACGGGGCACTATTCCCCCCAATGACTCCAACAACGGGGCACTATTCCCCCCAATGACTCCAACAACGGGGCACTATTCCCCCCAATGACTCCAACAACGGGGCACTATTTCTCCCAATGACTCCAACAACGGGGCACTATTCCCCCCAATGACTCCAACAACGGGGCACTATTTCTCCCAATGACTCCAACAACGGGGCACTATTCCCCCCAATGACTCCAACAACGGGGCACTATTTCTCCCAATGACTCCAACAACGGGGCACTATTCCCCCCAATGACTCCAACAACGGGGCACTATTCCCCCCAATGACTCCAACAACGGGGCACTATTCCCCCCAATGACTCCAACAACGGGGCACTATTTCTCCCAATGACTCCAACAACGGGGCACTATTCCCCCCAATGACTCCAACGACGGGGCACTATTCCCCCCCAATGACTCCAACAACGGGGCACTATTTCTCCCAATGACTCCAACAACGGGGCACTATTCCCCCCAATGACTCCAACGACGGGGCACTATTCCCCCCCAATGACTCCAACAACGGGGCACTATTTCTCCCAATGACGGCGCATTTTTTATTCCCATTGACACTAAGGCATTTCTATACTCACTGGCTACAGTCCGGCCCTCTCAACGTCTGAAGGACTGTAAACCCCAGATCAATAGCAAGCAACTTTAGTCATGGCTGTACAGTTTGTTTTTATTTACAGCCCCCGCCCCCTATCTGCATAGGCAGTTTTTTCTTGCAAAGGTGAGCTAACCCTTCAACCCCTTTGCCAACTTCCCTATAGCAGTTTTATTGCTACAGAGCGGCCGCTGTGCGCAGGATCACGTATATGTGTCACGTATATATATGCGACTCTGCACTTCTGGGTGAGGGGGCGCGAATGTGCCCCGCCAGCTCGCTCCCACTGTCATTTTACACAGCGGGAGCCGACCAGTGGGTATGGTGGACTCGATGTCCACCGGCACCCACCGATCATCCGGCAGAACGGCAGTCTGCCTATGTAAACAAGACAGATTTCTGTTCTGACAAGAGGGAAGGCATGGATCCTGTGTCTCTGCAAAGCAAGAACATGGATCCATGTCTTCCCCTAGTAAAAGCACCTCCCCCACTGTAATAGAACATTGGTTAAGCACATAGTTAACCCTTTGGTCATCCCTAATGTTAACCCCTTCCCAGCCAAAGTCATTAGTACAGTGACAGTGCACATTTTTAGCACTGATCACTGTATTAGTGTCTCACTGGTTCACAAAAAAGTGTCAGTTGGACCCATTTCACACTGGGGCCACCCGTGTGTTAGCAGTAAAGCGCTCTTGTTTTAGCAGCACTTTTTGCCCACTAGCAGGGCACTTTTAACGCCAAAGAAGCTTTTCTGGCACTCATTGCAATGGGTAGGGGCGTTTTGGGAGCGCGCTCCCAAAAATCCCCAAAGATGCTGCTTTCAGGACTTTTCCTAGCGTGCCGCAAGTGCACCGCCCCAGTGTGAAAAGTCACACTGAAATGAATGGGAGGCGGTTTTCAGGCGCTATTTCTAGCTCTAAAGCGCCTGAAAACCGTTTCAGTGTGAAAGGGGTCTAATAGAACACTGGTTAGGCACACCGTTAACCCGTTGTTCACCCCTGATGTTAACACCTTCCCAGCCAGTGTCATTAGTACAGTGACAGTGCATATTTTTAGCACTAATCATTATATTAGTGTCACTGGTTCCCAAAAAAGTGTCAGTTAGTGTCCGATTTACCAATGCAGAATAAGCCGTTGATTTCCGCCATTAGTAGTAATAAATAAAAACTCCATAAATATATCCCAGTTTGTAGATGCTATAACTTTTGCGCAAACCAATCAATATACACTTTTTGGGATTTTTTTTTTTGTTTACCAAAAATATGAAAAAATTCAATTTTTTTATTGAATATGTTTTATAGCAGAAACAGGCCAATGAGATCTGCAGAGCTGTGGGTGTGCCTCTGCGCGTCTGAATAAATCCAGGAAGTGAACAGGCAGCAGCTTCAGCTGCCCACAGTTAAAATGGCTGCAGCCAGACTCAGTGGAAGGAGATTTCTGCAGCATATTTGGCAAGTACAGAATCACAGTCGATATAAAATAATATGCAATGTGGTTGGAGGGAAGCTTCAGAATGGCAAAGATGTTTTTATTACAAATTATGTGAGCAGACTGTAGTTCCTCTTTAACCACTTCCCCCCCGGCCTACAGCAGAGTGACGGCTGGACGGTGGTTCAGTTATCCTGATTGGGCATCATATGACATCCAGCAGGATAACTGCCGGTGCACACCTGTGGGGGTGTGTAGCGCGGCGATCGGTGGTGCGACGTGTCAGTTTGACACACCGCTACACCGATCTCGGTAAAGAGCCTCTGACGGAGGCTCTATACCCTGTGATCAGCCTTGTCCAATCACAGCTGATCACAGTGTAAACAGGAAGAGACATTTATTGGCTTTTCCTCACTCACGGATGCATACCTCCCAACCGTCCCGGATATCGCGGGAATGTCCCGCGATCAGTCCTAGAGTCCCGCGGCCCCCCTCGATTACCGCGATTTGCGGTAAATCCCGCGATCCACGGTAAACCCCCCCGCTCAACAACTTTGCTTCGCGGAACCCCCCCCGCTCAACAACTATGTGATCCTGCCCCCCCCTCAACAACTTTGTTCCGTGGACCCCCCCCCCCGCACAACAACTC